>NC_035437.2:146206120-146506120 GCF_002127325.2 Helianthus annuus | reverse complement strand
AGTTAAATAGTATAATAGATAGCGAAAGCAGTTTACGCATAACCAGCATGTAACATGTTGAAAAGCGAAGCTAGCACGTTATCGACAATGAAATATGCACAGACATGACTGCGAGTTGTAGAATGCGCAACACATATCACCACAGTGACACATGAAGTAAAACCCTTAACAACCCCTGTCCATGACAGGTGCTGAGTCCAAACTATAGTACTATTGTTGCTAAGGTGTCAGGCAACAATCACTGTGTAAACATATCATACAAGCATTCATCGAGTAACACGTATAACACGCAATAACGGTCTGCGTATAAAAGTGTTTGCATTGTGTGTCGATTGTGATTTGAAATAACTAACGTATGTAACACCCAAAAGTGCAAAGCAAAAAGGGTTCGAGTATACTCACAGATCGTGTTAAATGAATAACGTAGTCTTGGATTGAAAGGAGCGCTGGAAAGTTAGCCTGACTACAGAATGATACCGTAAGCGATGAACAGGGCGTGAAACAGCGTGTCGGTGAACTGAGTGACGAAGGGTCATCCGATCGGATGACCCTCCGGACGAATGGTCATCCGGACGGATGGCCATTCGGTCGGAGGGTGATCCGTTTGGGATGGATGTGTTTGTGTATGATGCGACTTTGAAGTTTTCGTTGTAGCATTTTATAAAATGAGAAGTATCTCTACCTTTCAAGGTCGTCCGATCGAACGGTCATCCGGACGGATGGTCATTCTATCGGATGGCGATCCGTTCCAAGTGAGATGTTTAAAAGTCTAAGTCTCCTAATGGAATAGTCATTCGATCGGATGAGTCATTCGATCGGATGATCATCCGATCAGATGACTATTCGTTGGAACTGAGAACCTTTGAAAATTTGCAGAAAGTTTAAGTATTTGAGAGCCATAAGTCATCCGATCGGATTGTAGTTCGATCGGATCCGATCGGACGACAATCCGTTTGGTAACCTGTTCGTTTTGTAACTTGTAAAATTTTGCTAAGTTTAGAAAGTTTTGCGGTTTGTCCCGAGACGGTATGACAACGTGTCAAACAACGGGAACTCCACCCAGTCCAAGTTTCCGATTGGATGGGAATCACCCCGTCCGATCAGTTAACTGTTCATGATGGTGGTTGATGTTTAACCCGTTAAGTCGGTTGTCTCTTTGATAGGAATCAGTTCTCAAACCGGCACTTCACTAAAGAATGAGTAGAAGGCCTGAAAGAGGTCAGATCCTATCGGTTTTGAATAAAAAGTTAAGAGTTTTGAAGAAGAGTGGAAATCAGTTGGAAAATGTTTAGATTTTGACGAAATCAGTGTTTAAACATGTTGAAATCTCCTAGATCTGAGTTGTTCTTGGTGGAATGAGGTCACACTTCGAAGTTCATATGAACCCGAGATGACGTCATCAACGAACAGCCCAAATAAGATGGATTTCATGGTGAAAAGTTAAGATTTGATGGTGAAAATGATGGGAAAGTGTGTGTAGATCAAGAAAGCACAAGATTTGAGGTAGAAACTTACAAGAATCGCGAGGAATTGAGAGAAAATAGCCCAAGTGCGTGCTGGTCGGAGGAGGAGCTGTCACATCATGAACAGTGATGTGCTAAGTGCTATTTATAGGTGAGAGGGTGAGAAAGGCGGTGCAAAGAGACGGATCGGAGGGCAGTCCGATCGGATGGCCATCCGATCGGATGGTCATCTCGGCGGATGACCATTCGATCAAATGGTCCTTCGATCGGATGGGTTGTGTGATTTGGTTTCCGACTTTTCGTTTCGTGCGTTGAGCGTTGCGAGTAAGCGATGCGATAGACTTAAATAATAATTACATAAATATCATAACTAACATACACCAACATAAATAACTTGCGTTTCCAGTTCACGATGTGATTGCGTTGCGATAGAGTTGCGATTGCGTTTTCGGTTAATCAGCTCAAACATAAAATATACATGCACAAGTAACACATAATAGCACACACGTAAAACAATATCCAGAACATGCGATCCAGGTTGCGATGCGATAGCGATGAGATTAGCGATAAAGCTGCGACTAGACTGCGATTATTGCACTTACTCCACATAATACAACTAAAGTAACATAAAATAGAGTATCGAATTACAAGTCGAAGATTACAATCACTAATTAAGCACGGAGTGACATATCGTATTTAGCAATCTTTTCTTCCTTTGACTTTGACTTTGACTTGTACCTTGACTTCAAAACGCGGGTTGTTACAGACAGGGTGTTCAATATGTTGATAGATGATTGTATTTTGGTTATGTTGTTAACTTGTGATATCATCCTGTTATATGTTCGTGTAGGGTCCTAACATCCTGTGGCTTGGTTTTGTTAAAGTTGTTTGAAACATGATCTAGATAAATTGTATTAGATGTAGTCTTGTAAATATAGTGTTTGAATATCTTCTATAGTCAGGTCAAGCCAACGGCTTAAAGGGAAAATGTACAAATCACGATTCGAAAACACATTTGAAAGACCGTTGGTATGTAGTGACTCAGAAACATCAAATAATGAGGACAAAGGTATTTCCAATGTAGTTTAAAGTATAAACAAACAAAAAACTAAGTAGCCCAGATGTGAGTATGTATGTTTTATGATGAGTTTTTTATATGATAAAAATTGCTTTGTATTAAACAGATGGTGCTGCTTGTAGGAATGATGCTGGTAATGTAGAAACAAAAGTAAATGTTCCGCAATCGTTAAAAACCACACAAGGTAAACAAAAAAAAGGTATTGTGATTATAATTTTTTAATATGTAAGACCTGGTAATAATTGATTTGAACCCGAACAGATATGCGTGAAGTAGAGGAGCCAGTTGGGAATGATAGTGGCATCATGGAGAATGTGCCTAAATATATTCCTGCACCAACACACACAGAAGCAGATAGCCAAATGGCCGTACACCCGTCCGGCGATAAAACAACCAACCCAGGTATTATATTAAAGTGTTTGTCTTGTGGTGTACTGGTATACTAAAACATATATTAAAAATGTTGTAGATCGGCTGGGAGACCCGGAGTTGACACCCCACCGGGGAAGCGACGGAAATCGGCCGCAAAAAGACCACGACTCGTGGAAGGCATCAAATAGTGTCGCAACCATATCAACCATTCACGGGTGCACGGATCAGGCCAAAGGTGTCGATTGATAATCTGATACAACTAGTAGTCGGCTTCAATGAAGAACAACGTCAGACGGTAAAAGATATTGGGTTTGGGTTGATATTCGGTTATAAGGTGACATGTGTGCCTACATCATTGGCAAACTGGTTGGTGTCAAATTACGACCCAGACGCATGTGTTTTGAATGTTGGCGGTGAT
Organism: Helianthus annuus; assembly: GCF_002127325.2. NCBI lineage: Eukaryota > Viridiplantae > Streptophyta > Magnoliopsida > Asterales > Asteraceae > Helianthus > Helianthus annuus. Next base: position 146,502,789 of record NC_035437.2, on the reverse strand, counting down.
CGTTTGTTAGAAATAACATCTGAGCTGGTGAAAGGTGTTTTCGGGCTGCCTATAGGACCAACAGAGCTCGTTGAGAAGAAGAAAGCAAACAAAAAGAAAGATATTGTTGTTCATGAGTTCATAAATCAGTTTGAGCATATAGATAGCAAGAGATTGTCGCCATTGCAGCTGATTCATTACGTATTAGATAGTCATGATTACGGAAGATTGTTTGTCGTGAACTTCTTGATTCTCTACTTTTCATTCCTAGGTGAAACCACAATGAACAATTCAGTGAACGTGCGATATATTTCATGTATACAGCTGCACGTGGATATTAAAAGCTTCAACTGGTGTTCGTACATGGTCTCATGTCTTAACAGAACGAAAAAGGCATGGCATGGTGGTGAGGATGCTTTCCGAGGACCAATGCTGTTACTGGTGATAAGTTGCTCGTAATTAACATCTTTCATTATAAATATCTTGAATAACATCTTTACTTAAATAACACCTTAAGTTCTTGACCAATATTTTGTGATATAACTGAATAACACCATAGATTATTGTTTGTTTAACAAAATTTGGATTTAAATAACTGAATAACACCACAGGCTTTTTGTGAAAACACCGAATAACACCATAGCTTACTTTGTGAAAGATAACTGAATAACACCATACCTTATTTTATGAAATAACCGAATAACACCATAGCTTATTTTGTTTACTTAAATAACACCATAGATTATTATAACAACATACCTGTTAATTTGTTTACCAATCTTTTGAAACATATTGCAATATATTGTCGCAGATTGCATATGGAATTGAGAAAAAGAAGATACCTTCATCACACAGTTCACCGATTGTTGAACTTGTTGATGATGATGATGTGTTGAACAATCTTGAACGGGATATGGAGAGGATGCACTCAGAACAACACGAGAAGAAGAGAGCAAAGGAAGAGAAAAAAACCAAACCAGCTGAGGACGTTGAATGTGGTGAAAAACCGGAAAAAAGGAAGAGACAAATTGTCGAACGGGTGGAGAAACAGAAGCGCAGAAGGACAACAGATAGAGAAAAACCAATCAAAATGAAAAAAATAACACGAAGAAAGGAAATCGAAACGGACGAGCTGATGGAAAGGTACTGAAGAGATCGAAGATGATGATGCGCACCTGGGTATATACAGACACTGTGCAGACTACTTACTGTCACAAACTGGCACCCAAACGTGTGCATTGTTTGTAGGTACGGATGGTGAGTTCCGTGTGCCGATGATCTCACAGTACGGGAACACTCCATAGCTATCGGGCGCGTCTGACGAGGATTTTGAGCTGGTAAACATATTATGATTCGTACTTGATTTGACACTATATGTGACTTCTGCTGATATGTTATTAAACTGGGATTTCGTACAGGTTCGGTCAAATTTGCTGGATAATCTATTTAGAGAGTTTGAGATTTGTGTGAACAAAATCAATAACACACTAACAGAATCATGCGTGATGTTCCCCAAGAGTGATCTGTTGAAACGGAAAGCAATGTAGTGGAAGGAAATAATCATAAAACATCTTAAAGTTGAGGATGAGGAAGAAAATGAGGGTGATGATGCGGAAAAGGGAAATAAAAGCGTTGAAGTTGAAGAAGATAATGTGGTTGAAGGAGCTGATGTAACACCCCGTGTTTTCGAATGTCAAAGTCAAAGTCAAAGTCCAAGTCAACTTTGACTTCTTTGACTATAATTAGTCTATTTTATGTTTTATTTGTATTATGTGGAGTAAGTGTTGTTAATCAGAGTGAATTGAAGTAATCGAACGTTTAATCAACGCGAACCGAATTACGACTGTGAATAGTAGGAAGTACAATGCGATAAAGTTAACTAATCAGTAATCAAACCGATCTAACCATCATCGAACTCGAATCTCGATTTACGTGAACCTTGGTTGTTGTTATACGTGTGTGTGTGACTTATGTGTTACCTGTGCGTGTTTACTTTATGTTTTGTGTGGTAATCAATCGAATCAATCGAAACTCGAATCGAAACTCGAAACTCAAAGCGAATGCAATCGAAACCGAATTATGATGAATGGTAACGTAAGGATAGGGTGAAATATAGATGATTGTATGTTAGATATAGTGATTGGGACTGAAAGTAATTTGAATAGGAAACTCTATCGTACTCGTATCGTCTTCAATCGAAATCGAAATATCGAAAATCGTCGCACCGAACACTCGAACCAGGCTGTTGATCGATCAAGCTGTCAGCCGATCGAACAGCCCAGCCGATCGGACGGACTGTCCAATCGAGCAGGCTGTCCGATCAGGATGCCTGGCCGATCGGCCAGCCCTTTCCTCTTTTGGAGCCTATAAATAGGGCTGTCATTGTCATTCTTTCCACTTTTGGAAACTCTCTGACCGACCAGCTCGTGCTCCCCTTCTTTTCTCAGATTTCTTCCAATTTTGGTAAGTTTTCATCCTAAATCTTGTACTTTCTTGATCAATACACACTCCTACACCTTTCTATCTTTCAAATCTTGATTTCTAACCGTGAAATCATCAAGATCTAAGCATTCTAGGATGATGTCATCATGGTGTTCTTCAAGAACATCATGCTTTGGCCTTAGTCCGCCATGAATAGCTCGGATCTAACCGATTTCCACATAAACAAGCTAAGATCTATCAAAGATCTGAACATTGACATGGTGTGAAGGATTGAAAGAAGGATTTCCAAACTTTCTTTCAACTCTTTTACACTCAATGCCTTAAAACCGGTAGAAACGGAGCTTGAGTCAACTCACCGATCATTCTAGTGGATGAGTGGTTCAAGATTCGGATTCTATCTACGAGGTTCACCGACTTCGGGATAAACATCAAACTACCGTTCCGAACAGTTTACCGGCCGGATTTGGGTGATTCCTGTCCGAGCAGGGGAAACAAGTAAGGACGAAAGTTCCATGGTTTAGCTCGTTGTCAAACCTACCTCGAAATAACGTCAATTAACCAAAACAGCCAAGTGTTAGACGAAAAGGCCGACCAGGTCAGGATGCTGACCGAACGGTTAGGCTGTCCGAACGAACTGCCCAACCGATCGGATATATCAGCCGATTGACCAGGCCAGCCGATCGGCTATCATATGGCCCCACACTTTGACAAATTCAGGAAGTATAGTATTAAACGAGGTGATGTTCGATCGAACGAGCCGTTTGGTAAACATTACTCATCGGATCATGAGATACTATGCTTCAACCCCCTAATCGATTTACAACTCGCAGTAGTACGGAGTGCCACCCGATCGAACATGCTGTTCGATCGTACAGGTGACCTCCAGCTGAGGACTCACTTTTGAAGTTCCTAACCGATCGGTTAAGCCGGCTGATCGAACAGGCTGTTCGATCGATCGACCTGAAAGGCAAGGACACTTCAGTGTTTTCAAATACTACAAAGAAAACTTCAAAAGGTCAAACCATCATACACAAACACATCCTACTCAAAGGAAGAAACAATTCACTCGAACAGTCCACCCGATCGAGCCTACCGGCCGATCGAACAGACTGTCTGAACCGACTGTCCAGCCGAACGAACAACCCGTTCGATCGAACCTGCTGTTCGATCGACCAGGCCGTTCGACTCACTTACACTTGTTTCCATTTTACGTGTATTCATCGTTATGCTATCAAACTATTCAGGCTAACCCTACTCTCAAGCGCTCCCTTCAATCCATCAATCAATCGCTGTGAGTATACTCGAACCCTTTTTGCTTTAGCACTTTTGGGTGTTACATACGTTACTTATCTAAAACACAATCAAACACACTACTCAATTACATTAAATGCTAACCGATTATGCATGTATTACGTGACTAAATGAACGCTTGTTGATTGTGTTTACACGTGGAATGCTGTCTACATGCCTTAATGACGTAGTACTATAGTTTGGACTCAGCACCCGTTCACACGGGGGTTGTTAAGGACAATTACTTGCATGGATTACAGTGGTAATCATGTATTGCAAACTGTCTCGGACAGTCAACCCGCAGTCATTGGTATCGATAGATCCATGTCGATAATTAACATGCTTCGTTTTCCTCTGTGTACGTGCTGGTTATGCGTAAACTATTCGAACCCTATATGCTATTATCAAACTTGTATGCTCACCTTTACATTATATGTATTGACTTTATTTTAACGTATGTGACAGGTGTTTAAGATGTTTGCTTTCTAGGAAAGTGAGGCTAGAATAAAGCTCTAGAGGCCCCCAACAAATAGTTGTCTGTCAGGATCAAGCGTCTAGAGCATAGTTGTTTGTAGATCGTGTCCGACCGGGTCTTTAGGAGCATTTGAACAATATTTATTCGTTTCTAATTAAATCTGAGTTGTCAGAACAGACTTACTTGACTAGTTGTTATCTGTAATAATGTATTGTATTATTTGGGATACGGTATGGGATGTATCATTTAACTGAATAGTACTAATAGTTGTTGTGGAAACTTCTGGACAATCTGTTTCGCTCAATGCCATGCCCCGATGATTCTGCCATCGGTTGGGGTGTGACAGATTGGTATCAGAGCCATAACTATAGGGAATTAGGCCAGACACGACCTAGTCCGGGTCGCTGTCTTAGAGACCTAGACTATAGCTAGGAACCAACAGACCAAGCTTATGTGCTATATTCTAATATTCTTCGCTATCACTGCACTCGAATTTCCAAATAGAGTCAAGCGATTTAGTCGAGATTAGGTGTGAAAACCGCAAACTCTCGACTAAATTGTTTGGTCAATACTGATTTTATCAATTTATAAATGATTTCCTCATTATTTTCGATAACGAACGAGGAGAATTATACCAAATCAGGAGTGAAATCCATATTTTGATGAATAATCTCCTCAAATTTTACTAAAACAAGGAAGAAATTGCTAAGCCAGGGGTGAAACCCAAACCTTGGCAACTTATTCCAACTTTTACTCATCTCACCAAAGCCTCGACGGACTCCAACGACCTGAACTCACAAGTATGACCTAGGGAATACGCGTTGAATGCCCAAGAATCGAGGCAGAAACGCGATCCCGAAAGTCGAAAAGTGACGACAAGTCTACTGCGAATAGTCAAATCGCTTTGGGTAGTCGATGTCTAGTAGCCGCAGACAATCCATTTCTTGATTTTATGTGTTTCGATTCTGAGCCCGCAACCGGCGACTCTGATGATTCGTCGATTTTATGTGCTTTATGTGCAATTATCTGTTTATGTGTTTAATTTTGGTATTTATTCGATTTTTGCTATCACTTCGATCAACACACACGATTCGCATTGCTCTTCTACCTCAAAACGCTAACAAGTCGTTACGAACTTAGGCGATGCTATGCTACGATATACGCTATACTATACTCGACATGCTATGCGACTATACGATACTATTTCGATATACTATACTTGATCGCTATATACTAACGACTCACGAACTTTGAATGATAGGATCTTGAGGCAGTCAGAATGCTCTATGTGCTTATAGGGAACCACGTATCTTGTGCCTCTGTGATTAAATGTGTATATGCTTCTGTGCTTACGTGTCTCTGTGCTCTACGTGCCTACGTGCTTATGTGCTTCTGTGATTATGTGAATCTGTGACTTTATGCTTATGTGATTTTGTGATGCGTGTTTCGACATATTTCTAGGCTTTAGTAAGTAGTAGACGTGTGAGGTGAGATTCGATTGTTGTGTCTGAGACCTACGACAATGTCTGTTGCAGACCATGTCGTCATCTGGACACCGAACCCCACTTACTCGCCAAGAGAAGAGAGACATGCGTCTTGCTGCTATCATTGCCAAGAGTGTGGCAAAAGCTGTGAGCGATGTCTATGAAAACGCCAGCAAATCGTCTGAGGAGTCGCGAATCGATGCTCCTAAGGATGCCAACAAGACTGGTTTCAGCTTTAAACAGTTCAAAGCATGCGGACCAAAAGAATTCACCGGAGAAGATGGCCCAACAGCTATGTTTCAATGGTTCGATTCTATCGAAGCCACTCTGCGCCAAAGCGGCTGTCCAGAAAATATCCGCACCCTCAATGCTACCGGCGTCTTCCAGTCCCGAGCTCTAGACTGGTGGACGGCCGGACGAAACAAACGTGGAAATGATGCAGCTTATGAGCTGACATGGAAGGAGCTGAAAGCCATCATGATGGACGAATTCTGCCCTCCCCAGGAACGCCAAAAGCTGGAGGACGAGTTTTGGAACATTAAGCAGAAGGATGGAGATAACGCTGCTTTGACTGCACGCTTTAAACAGCTCAGCATCATTTATCCCGACCAAGTCAAGACGTCAGACATGGCCATCAAGAAGTATATTCAAGCTCTACCCGACTGTGTTGCCGATTTCGTGCATGCCGCCAAGACATCATCGATCGAAGAGACCTACCTGCTTGCCGCTGAGATCAATGACAAGCGGGTAAAGTCTGGTTTTTGGGATAAGCATACCAAGTCTCTACATCGACCCACCACCTCATCCACCATCGACACCACCACTGCTCAGCCCTCCAAGTTATCAAGAAGAAAGAAGAAGCACAACAACAACAGCTCCAACAACAAGAACTATGCTGTGACAACAATTGTTGCTCCTCTGCAAACCGTACAGGCTCAGCAGCAGTCTCACCATCGACAAGCTCCAGTGATCAATGCGCCGCCAGCCAAGCGCGCTTACACAGGTCCCCACCCGCTCTGCCCGACATGTTCATACCATCATCCGGTGGGAATCGCCTGTCGCTTCTGCGCCCACTGCAACCTCTACGGGCATTTCACTGCGAATTGTCGCTATGGTCCCCGTCAAGCCCCAGTTCAAGCCGCCGCTCATCAAGCTCTACTCCCAGCCCCTCAAGGCCAACCTGCAGCTCAAGCACCGGTGTTCAATGCTCGAGTCTGCTTTGCATGTGGTGATCCTAACCACTTTGCAAACATGTGCCCAAACCGGGTTGTGAAACAAGAACCCCAGCAGCAGCAGCAACAGCAGCAGCCCCAGCAGCAACAGTAAGCAGCCCGTGCCAGAACCTTAACATCAACGCCCGTCAAGCCCAGGCTGACAACAACGTGGTTAGTGGTACGTTCCTTGTGAATGGTATTTATGCATCATGTTTGTTTGATACTGGAGCCGATAATTGCTTTGTGTCATTTGAATTCGAGAAGCTCCTTAGTCGTAAGCGCTCTTATCTCCCCTCGTCATTCAAAGTCGAAGTTGCTACTGGAAGAACCGTCGCAGTTAACTCTGTTCTTCGTGATTGTACCCTCGAGCTCAACAATCACATTTTCCCAATTGATCCTATTCCGATGCAACTTGGAAGTTTTGACGTTATAGTAGGCATGGACTTTCTTCGCGAAAACCATGCTGAAGTTGTGTGTTTTGAAAAGATGATTCGATTCTCGCTCGCAAATGGTGATCTCTTATGTGTATACGGTGAAACAGCTTCGAAAGGTCTCAAGCTCATGTCATGTATCCAAGCTAGCAAGTATCTCCGCAAGGAATACAGAGCTTTCTTGGCCAACATTGTAGTAGCGAATAAGGAAAAGAAAAAGAAGGTTGAAGTCAAAGACGTCCCAGTGGTTCGTGAATTTCCTCAGGTGTTCCCTGATGACCTTCCCGGACTACCACCAAGTCGTGATATCGACTTTCGTATCGACCTCATTCCTGGAGCTAACCCTGTTGCCAAAGCCCCTTATCGACTCGCGCCATCCGAAATGAGGGAACTCTCAAACCAACTCTAGGAGTTACTTGAAAAAGGCTTTATTCGCCCGAGCACCTCTCCTTGGGGCGCACCAGTCCTTTTTGTCAAAAAGAAGGATGGGTCGTTCAGGATATGCATCGACTATCGGGAATTGAATAAACTGACCATCAAGAACCGTTATCCCCTACCTCGAATCGACGATTTGTTTGATCAGCTACAAGGTGCATCGTGTTTCTCGAAGATCGATTTACGTTCAGGTTATCATCAGCTACGCATACAAGAGGAAGATATACCCAAAACCGCCTTTCGCACTCGCTACGGCCACTATGAGTTCGTTGTTATGCCTTTTGGTCTAACCAACGCACCCGCGGTTTTTATGGATCTGATGAATCGCGTGTGTAAACCTTATCTTGACCGTTTCGTCATCGTGTTCATCGACGATGTCTTGATTTATTCCAAATCGAAAGCCGAACACGCACAACATCTACGTTTGGTTCTCGAGTTACTCCAGGGGAACCAACTCTACGCCAAGCTCTCCAAGTGCGAATTCTGGTTGGAGGAGGTTCAGTTTCTGGGTCACATCGTGAATAGTAAGGGTATTCGTGTCGATCCCGCGAAGATTGAAGCAGTTAAAAGCTGGATTACGCCATAGAACCCGTCTGAAGTCCGATCTTTCCTTGGATTACCGGGCTATTATCGACGATTTATCGAAGGATTCTCTAAGATCGCTGAGCCGCTTACCGCCCTTACTCATAAAGACAGGTCTTTTGTTTGGGAAACTGAACAAGAATCTGCTTTTCAAACCCTTAAGTGCAAGCTCTGCAATGCTCCTGTTCTCGCGTTACCAGACGGAAACAATGATTTCGTTGTCTATTGTGATGCTTCCAACCTTAGTCTTGGTTATGTTCTCATGCAACGGGACAAGGTTATAGCTTACGCATCTCGTTAGCTCAAAATCCGCGAGAAGAACTATACAACCCACGATCTCGAGCTAGGCGCAGTTGTTTTTGCATTGAAGATTTGGCGACACTACCTGTATGGTACCAAGTGTACGATCTTCACCGATCACAGGAGTTTACAACACATCTTTAATCAGAAAGAACTTAACATGCGTCAACGCCGATGGGTAGAACTTCTTAACGATTACGACTGTGAGATTCGTTATCACCCGGGCAAGGCAAATGTTGTAGCCGACGCACTCAGCAGACGGAGTTATTTGCTCAGTATTCGCAATACCCAAGCCCAGCACAATCTCGAAACTCTCATCCGCGAAGCCCAGCATGCCTGCTTTAACGAACGCACCTTGAAGAAGGAGAGAATCTATCACAATGGAGCTCAGCTTGTAAGCAAAGCAGATGGGATTTTCTATTATCTGGACCGAATTTGGATCCCTAAGAGGACCGATTTGCGAAAGATTATAATGAACGAAGCCCACAAATCCCGGTATTCTATTCATCCCGGTGCCGATAAAATGTACCAGGATCTTCGTTACAAGTACTGGTGGCCGGGTATGAAACGGGATATCGCCCTCTATGTTGGAAGTTGCCTGACTTGTGCGAGAGTTAAGGCTGAACATCAGCGAACTTCCGGCTTACTCGGACAACCTCCAATCCCCATATGGAAGTGGGAGAGTATAGCTATGGATTTCATAACCAAACTTCCGCCCACGCCATCAGGTCACGACAACATTTGGGTTATAGTTGATCGTTTGACCAAATCAGCCCATTTTTTGCCAATACGGGAAGACTACAAGGTAGAACGACTAACCCGAATCTACACCGACGAGATCATTTGTAATCATGGTACGCCTCGTGACATCAGTTCAGACTGTGATGCTCGGTTTACTTCGCGATTGTGGGAAACGTTTCAAGCGGCCCTCGGTACGTCGCTTAACCTGAGTACCGCATTCCATCCTCAAACCGATGGGCAGACTGAAAGAACGATACGTACTCTTGAAGACATGCTCCGCGCGTGTGTCATAGTCTTCGGTGGTAGTTGGAACAACTACCTACTGTTAGTCGAATTCTCGTACAACAACAACTATCATGCCAGCATACAAATGGCACCATTCGAGGCTTATATGGAAGAAGATGTCGTTCGCCTATTGTGTGGCACGAGATCGGTCATTCGCAATTAACCGGTCCCGAGTTACTGCAAGAAACGACTGACAAAATCTTCCAGATCCGAGACAACTTGTCGAAAGCCAGGGATAAACAGAAAAGTTACGCCGATAGACGACGCAAGCCCCTTGAATTTGACGTTGGCGACTACGTACTCCTAAAGGTATCACCTTGGAAGGGTGTGGTCAGATTCGGCAAGAAAGGGAAACTAGCGCCTCGATATGTTGGACCTTTTAAGATTCTGGAAAGGATCGAAAAAGTCGCCTACAGACTCGAACTACCGGAGGAACTCAGTAACGTCCACCCAACTTTCCATGTGTCAAACCTCCGAAAGTGTCTAGCTGATTATGATCTGAGTGTACCGCTCGACGTTCTTCAGGTAAACGAAATGCTACACTTCGTGGAAAAGCCTGTCGAAATCATGGATCGCCAAACCAAGCAACTCAGGCGCTCACGAATCCCTATCGTGAAAGTCCGATGGGAAGGCAAACGAGGCGCGAAATTTACTTGGGAACTCGAAAGCGACATGAAGGCTTAGTACCCGCAGTTGTTTGAATGAAGATCTGAAGCGAGAAATTAGTAATATAGTCCACGGTGCTGTGCAGCTTCGAGCCTAATTTCGGGACGAAATTCCCTAAACAAGGGGAGGCTGTAACACCCCGTGTTTTCGAATGTCAAAGTCAAAGTCAAAGTCCAAGTCAACTTTGACTTCTTTGACTATAATTAGTCTATTTTATGTTTTATTTGTATTATGTGGAGTAAGTGTTGTTAATCAGAGTGAATCGAAGTAATCAAACGTTTAATCGACGCGAACCGAATTACGACTGTGAATAGTAGGAAGTAACAATGCGATAAAGTTAACTAATCAGTAATCAAACCGATCTAACCATCACCGAACTCGAATCTCGATTTACGTGAACCTTGGTTGTTGTTATACGTGTGTGTGTGCCTTATGTGTTACCTGTGCGTGTTTACTTTATGTTTTGTGTGGTAATCAATCGAATCAATCGAAACTCGAATCGAAACTCGAAACTCAAAGCGAATGCAATCGAAACCGAATTATGATGAATGGTAACGTAAGGATAGGGTGAAATATAGATGATTGTATGTTAGATATAGTGATTGGGACTGAAAGTAATTTGAATAGGTAACTCTATCTTACTCGTATCGTCTTCAATCGAAATCGAAATATCGAAAATCGTCACACCGAACACTCGAACCAGGCTGTTGATCGATCAGGCTGTCAGCCGATCGAACAGCCCAGCCGATCGGACGGACTGTCCGATCGGGATGCCTGGCCGATCGGCCAGCCCTTTCCTCTTTTGGAGCCTATAAATAGGGCTGTCATTGTTATTCTTTCCACTTTTGGAAACTCTCTGACCGACCAGCTCGTGCTCCCCTTCTTTTCTCAGATTTCTTCCAATTTCGGTAAGTTTTCATCCTAAATCTTGTACTTTCTTGATCAATACACACTCCTACACCTTTCTATCTTTCAAATCTTGAGGCCCCCAACAAATAGTTGTCTGTCAGGATCAAGCGTCTAGAGCATAGTTGTTTGTAGATCGTGTCCGACCGGGTCTTTAGGAGCATTTGAACAATATTTATTCGTTTCTAATTAAATCTGAGTTGTCGGAACAGACTTACTTGACTAGTTGTTATCTGTAATAATGTATTGTATTATTTGGGATACGGTATGGGACGTATCATTTAACTGAATAGTATTAATAGTTGTTGTGGAAACTTCTGGACAATCTGTTTCGCTCAGTGCCATGCCCCGATGATTCCGCCATCGGTTGGGGTGTGACAGCTGAAAACATTGATCTTCGAAAATGTAGTGTTTTTTCAGTTACTTAACTCCAAAATTTAGTAAACCTAAAATAAACTATGGTGTTATTTAGTCAGTTCACAGAATATTTGAAGTAGTGTGACACCTGTGTCACTGTGACCATCAAAAAAATACTAAACCAATGAAATTTTGTGTTTCATACTTGGGATTTGTGAAAATATGTGTATCATTTGCACATATCAATTCTTGTTCGATTTCGGGCTTTAAATCGCTTTCGGGAAGGTTATACGCGATCTGATGCGTAAATATAACCAGTTTAATGCAACAAACACTATGGAATAGTGACATAGGCTTAACATACCTTAAATAACCTTTACATAACTTAGAAATAAGTTTTGGATGGTTTGGTATGCCGAAATCAAGTTTATTCGCTTACAGGGACTAAATTCGACAAACTGCGAAAGTATGCCGATTTGTACTGTAACGAACAATCCGGAACTTGATCATAAGTTAAACACACCCTAAATATCCTTTACATAGCTTGGAAATATGCTTTGAGGGGTTCGGTGTGCTAAAATAAACTTTATGCTCATTCAGGGACTAAAAGCGTCAAAAAATGCATAAATTCGCATTTTCACGCATATCTTCCGTTCTGAATACATCCGGACATCCAAAAATTTATGTAAGCATTAAAATATTTTATTTAGTGTTTGGCATGATAAAATTTCATTCGTCGCTTAATTTGGATCGTTTTTGCGTTCGTTACGACTTCCGTCGTAATTAACCGAACAACGCAACCGTACGACCAAACGAGCCGACATCCGAGATATTTTTGAGCACATTTTAAGTTCCCTATACTTTAAACTCATTTAGAGCTTTGAAACGGGGTTAACGGGGCTTAAACGTGTCAAAAATGCATCGAAAACCAAGTTTGGGGCTTCAGGGGCTAAATCTGTCATTTTTGAAAGTTGCTGGTCTGCAGGTCCCTTACGGTACGTATGGACCTTTGCTTACGGTCCGTAAGCAGTTCCCAGCAAATCAGAATTGCAGAAACATTGAATCTGGTCATTCCCACTTGTTCCAATGGTTTTGATCCATGGTTTTTCATGCTATGGGCTGGTTTGTGTGGAGAACAAGTCCCCCAATCATTCTCTAACACTTGTAAGGCCTAGATCATTCCCTCTTCTCCAAGAAATGATCTTAACGGTTTTGCGAAAACTATATATAGCATGGCTCTCATTCCATTTTCTGCACATTTGGTCTGAGATTTTTCTAAGTGGTTGATTATTCACTACCTACCTCAGAATACTTGGAACCAAATCTATTTGGACCCTTTGTAAGTCATCTTTCGTTCTTTTATCGCTTTTCGAGTATGAAAGTCAAACTTTGTTTGACTTTCAGCTTTGACCACGAGATGGTCAACGAGAAGTTCGTTTGAACTTCGCAACGTGAGCGTAATCACGATGGTTATGGTCCTTTGTGACTATACCTACTGATTACCACGTTGACTAGGCATAGTGACGAGTCGTAGTTTCGGTCAAAATGCGCATATAAGCGTATTTTGCAACCAAACTACTCTTGGTATCAAAACACTTTGTTTTGATATCAAAAACCTGTTTTCTAACTTAGTTAAGCATGTTTTAACATGCTTAGCTCGTCACTTTTAGTTTAGTGCTTGTTTAGAGTCGTAAGTCAAGCGGTCTAAACCACCGCTTAGACTTTCGAACTCGACCCGTTTGGTCGATCATTAGAATCCGACCAAGCATGTTTAGTGACCATAGTTGCATAGGGAATAACCTTCCGAGGTTATACATTAAGGCCACCTAGTTTAAGTAGTTGTATGATAGGTAGTTTATATGCCTTAGGTAAATTACCAAAATGCCCTTTTCATGCATAATTGGATCTTAAGCATATGTAACCCAAAAATTTGTCACATAACTGATTACGCAACATAAATAAACATGTTTAGGCATATAATACTTGTCATAGGACTAGTTAGACGTCTCGAACGCGCGTTTGCGCGAACGACACGTTAAAGTAGCGTAAGCTACCTTAATGGATCGTAACGGGTCGAAAGCACTTAGGTTAGGTTTCATTTTAGTATGTAGGCTTTGTTAAACCATATCATATGAGTTCCAATACTCATTTGGTTTACGAAACCTCATACTATCCGATCCTCCGATTTAGGTCCGGTTATTAATGTAATTACCCATATTAGGTGCCGTTTCATTTCCGTGATCCCTCTAGCTTTGCTTGGTTGTTAGTCAAGACTTCTAAGCATCCTCAAGTGAGTACATAGTCCCCTCTTTTACTGTTTTCACACTGTTTTGGGGTGGAACACATGTGCCTACTTGTTACTTTCATGTTTTTCATGTTCTATACTTGCTATGTTCATTAGTACACTATAGTACATGATTTCATTATGTTTTGCTATGTATGTTCACTTAACATGCTAGCACATTGATTCCCATATACTACATTTTGTCGCATATGCGCATCCAGCATATGGACACATTGTTTTACATTTTGAACCGTTGTAACCGTTGATCATGTGAACCGTTTGTGACCATTTGACTATGTGAACCGTTTGTAACCGTTGATTAGGTGAACCGTTGGACTATGTGAACCGTTTGTAACCATTTGATTATGTGAACCGTTTGTGACTACTTGATTATATGAACCGTTTGTGACTACTTGACTATGTGAACCGTTTGTAACCATTGATTGACATGAACCGTTTGAAATCTGTTTGAACCGTTGGGTTAGGGAAGTGATTAGGTAACGGGGTGGGTGTAATGTGTTAAAAGCATGGTGGATACTCCGCTGGTACTTCCTATATATAAGTGCTTTTAATACATTATATGTCGTTGTGTTATCTAGATCAATTGGGCAAGGTTATCGAAATAAAGATATATTACAAGGTTTTATCTGACGATATATATATATACTATTCGAGTTTTTATTTCAAAACGATTTACAATCTGAATTTAACTAAATAAATGTTTTGGAGTTAAGAATCATGGTTACGAGATTTTATACATTATAACCAACTCGATTTGAGTTGGTTAATTATGTCGCAATACTATACTTTTCAAAATAAGGTTTTTAAATAAGTATTGCAACTTGCAAACTAGCCATGAATCCGACACTCAAACAAAACCTATGTACTCGCCGACATTTTTATGCTGACGTACCTATTTTCACATGTGTTTCAGGCACAGTAGTTGATGATGATATTTGTGTACTCTCACATAGGATTGGACGAGGCCTTAGTGACATTAAAAGATACAAGACTATTTGTACATGCTTTGTTTCAAATTCCAATGTAATACAATACACTTAATTCAATAAAACAAAACTGTTTAATCCATGGTTGTGAAACAATGATTCTGTTACAACACTCCCCGACGTTTCCGCCACGTTTAGTTGTTTTACGTGGTCGGGGTGTGATAGAAAAGTTGGTATCAGAGCCAATGGTTATAGGGAATTAGGTTATTAGTAATGCTTTGACCTAGACTATAACCTTCCTAGGACCCTAACACGAGTTTACTTGCGTTTAGTCATAAAACAATACCGTCGCCTATCCTTAGGTGACAACCACAACAAGAACATAAATTATGAATCTGCTTTGAAAACTAATCATTTGTTCTAGGATGATTGATTACTAGGTTTTGAACCCTTTGTTATAAGGTTTCGAACCCTTTAAGTTTTCAAAATCTCGTCAAAGTTTGGGTCTAGATAGTGTGAACATGTGCAAACTGGAAGAGTGGGTGCCTGTACCCTGGGTCTTCTGTCTAAGTCTAGAGTGTTCGTACAAATCCGCAGTATCGGACCAGTCACTCTTACCTGGGAACTCTTGGGGTGAGTGTCCACTTATAGGCAAGCATGTCTTCGCGATACATTATATTGACCCACTTACTTTGATTAGTCACTTTCTCATTTGTTTGCCTTTGGTAACAAACAAATGGACACAATCTTCATACGTTGTCATTCTCTTTTGACTATCTTTCGCTTGTTTCCTCCTATGCCTTCCATTGTCTTCAAGATGCCTCTTCATCGCAAAAACACTCAAACATCCGAACCAGGTGCTGCAATTACCCAGCGAATAGGCGTCGTACTCCAGAGGACCGTTGATTTAGCTATCACCATGACTCGCATCAGGGATGAAGCCGTATAAGGGAACTGCTCCTTGGTGCAATCAATGCCACCATCATCATCCAAATCAAATACCCTGTTTCAAATGTACCCACAGTGGATGATGGGGACATTTGGTTAACATGTGCCGCTTTGCAATCCAAAGCAAAGCTGTTACAAATCCTGCTGCTGTTCAAACCTTCGAATTCTGCTTCATATGTCGCCTGAGCATATCTAGCGCCTCAACCTTATGAACTTTCTACCTTGTGTATCGACTTAAGCACGCCCGGTGCAAGGTGTCGAAACACCTCTCGTTACACAAAATTCCAAATTCCAAAAATAGGATTTTCTATCCTCATAATTAGATCCTCATGGATGATTATCAATCAAATCGGAGACCTAAATTGAATTATTCGTATGCCTTAATACGTATATTACGATTCAATAAGGATACATCCGAATTCCTATTAAGATCTTTCTATCTCCATAGTTAGATTCTTATGATTAAAGTGCCAAATGAAATCCACGGATTGGATTCCTGGTGTGCTTTAAATATCCGTGTCTAAAGATATCAAATTAAAGGCCAAGTTAATCAATTATGTGATTATGTGCTTATGTGTTCCCTTTTATGTTTTGTGTGATCCAAATTTTTGTTATCCAAATCCTCGTAGAATCTTCCATATCTTCGTATAAGGGATTCATAGTAGGATATCCAAAGGTACTATCTTAAATCCTTAATGGACTTCTACGTTGTAGTTAAGTCCCTTGGGTTATGAAGTACTATTCCATAATTAGACCCCTTGAGTGGTCTAGTTAAACAGATTTATCCAAAAATCTGGTTAGGAATATCATGTGATGATATAGCTGAAAAGACTCCTTGGTGGTCTAAATAAAGAGATCATTTGTCGATCTAATTAAAAGGACCCTATGGTAGTCTAGCCACACTCATCACAGGTTTGATTTTCTTCCCCTACACATTATGAAATGAATTGTGCGGACTGTGCAAGGAATTACGTAATTGTGGAGGCCTACATAGTTATGGAATTTAGTGCACAGAAACCACAGGAAGTTTTGTCATGTGTCTAGAGTTAACCCTGTTCATTTCCGTTTCTGAGGAAGCAACCGTTGAAAATGACTCCGTCTGTTCATTTTCGTTTCTGAAGATTATCCGTTGAGGAAATGAATATCCGTTTGTTTAATCCTTTTCATTTCCGTTTCTGAGGAAGCAACCGTTGAAAATGACTCCGTCTGTTTATTTTCGTTTCTGAAGATTATCCGTTTGTTTAATCCTTTTCATTTCCGTTTCTGAGGAAGCAATCGTTGAAAATGACTCCGTCTGTTCATTTTCGTTTCTGAAGATTATCCGTTGAGGAAATGAATATCCGTTTGATTATCCTTTTCATTTCCGTTTCTGAGGAAGCAACCGTTGAAAATGACTCCGTCTGTTCATTTTCATTTCTGAAGATTATCCGTTGAGGAAATGAATATCCGTTTGATTATCCTTTTCATTTCTGTTTCTGAGGAAGCAACCATTGAAAATGACTCCGTCTGTTCATTTTCGTTTCTGAAGATTATCCGTTGAGGAAATGAATATCCGTTTGATTATCCTTTTCATTTCCGTTTCTGAGGAAGCAACCGATGAAAATGACTCCGTCTATTCATTTTCATTTCTGAAGATTATCCGTTGAGGAAATGAATACCCGTTTGATTATCCTTTTCATTTCTGTTTTTGAGGAAGCAACCGTTGAAAATGACTCCGTCTGTTCATTTTCGTTTCTAAAGATTATCCGTTGAGGAAATGAATATCCGTTTGTTTAATCCTTTTCATTTCCGTTTCTAATGAAGCTTCTATTGAAAATGACTCTGTTTGTTCATTTTCACTTCTGAAGAATGTTCGTTAAGGAAATGACATGATTATGCCTTATGTATCTCTGGTGGTTATTTAACACAGCGTCACAGACAGACTCCTACGAATAAATTTCCTAAAGTAGGGGAGACTGTGACACCTGTGTCACTGTGACCGTCAAACAAATACCAAATCAATGAAATTTTGTGTTTCATACTTGGGATTTGTGAAAATATGTGTATCATTTGCACATATCAATTCTTGTTCGATTTCGGGCTTTAAATCGCTTTCTGGAAGGTTATACGCGATCTGATGCGTAAATATAAACAGTTTAATGCAACAAACACTTCGGAATAGTGACATAGGCTTAACATACCTTAAATAACCTTTACATAACTTAGAAATAAGTTTTGGATGGTTTGGTATGCCGAAATCAAGTTTATTCGCTTACAGGGACTAAATTCGACAAACTGCGAAAGTATGCCGATTTGTACTGTAACGAACAATCCGGAACTTGATCATAAGTTAAACACACCCTAAATATCCTTTACATGGCTTAGAAATAGGCTTTGTGTTACGCCCTAATTCGTATTTGTCAAAAGTCGCAGCGGAAATTCGTACCATAAAATTTCTTTCATTACAAACGTCTTGACTTACTTGAAAGTTCGTTTTAAAATGTATCTTTTACAAAGATAAAATATAAGTCATGTTTACTAATAGTACATACTTAATTATTCCCGTACAATCTATCTCGTGACTCGGTCTTCGATCTCTAATTCTTGTGATAATCCGCCCGTTATCCGTATAACCTGCACTCACCACATACATTCGTAACATTAGTACACATTATATAAACAAGATTCATTCGCGTACACTTCACATTTCGTCATCTTTCAAACTTTAAGCATTTCATATGCGTATCCATTTCCTGGTGAGGCTTCAATAATGTACCTGCATTACTTTCCATTCTCAAGGTGCACCATTAATAACGTTAGCCCTCAACGTGACTAAATTATGCATACATGCGTAATTACATACATACATACACATCTACATACGTACATATCTTCCCTACAATTTTACATACGTGTATACTCTCATACATGTCTTATTACATACATACATATACTTCTACATACGTACGTACCTTTCCTACATATTTACATACATGCATACGCTCGTACATATCTTTATACATACATACATGCACATCTATATACGTACAAACCTTTCCTACATCATTACATACATGTATACACTCGTACATATCTTTATACATACATACATGCACATCTATATACGTACAAACCTTTCCTACATCATTACATACATGCATACACTCGTACATATCTTTATACATACATACATACACATCTACATTTGTTCATACCCTTCCTACGTCATTACATACATGCATACCTTTATGTACACGTGCTAGATCACGCGTACCTCTTACATAATCATACATTATTTACATGGGTCTTAGACTTAGCTTTATAGCTCATAAACATCTAAGGAACCATCAAAATCATGTTTGGAAGGTCCGCCGTAGACCACGGATGACAAACCGAAGCCTACGATACATAAAATAACTTATATAACAAGATTCCAGCTTTTGGAACTTGGGGAGGCCGTCGCCGACGCCCCTAGGGCCGTCGGCGACGGGCCTTGCATTTACCCGTAGCCCAAAAACCCGTAGACAGGAGATTAACCCGTCAGCACAAAAATTCACTTTCTGGAGCCCGTCGGCGACGCCCCCATACCCGTCGGCGACGCCCTCTAGAAACTGCAGTTTTCTGCAGTTCCGTTTCATCGTCCGTACGCACTAAAACGCGCATAACTTTTGAACCGTTTACCCGTTTAACCTCCCGTTTCTTCCTACATGCTTGTAAATTCACATTCTATCATATCAACTTAAAATCCTACCTCCGAAATAAGGAATTTCTTAACTTACGTGCATTCGACATATTACCCTTTTCTAACTATTTGACCCGTTCGTGCATTTATCAACATAATCTGATTACTTAACCTCGACTCCTCATGAACCTTTTAATATCAACGTCATTTATCATAGAGGATTAAATTCTTGGATGTCTTACCTATTTTTAACATATTTTTGGTTAGAAGCTTACCTTGACCCGTTATGGGTATTTATGCATTAAGTAGTTTATGACATACAAAAACATACTCCACATTTTCATGCTTGACCAAAATATTATACTAATCGAATATCTTGATTCCAAACGACTTCTAAGGTCGTTTGCCCGATATACCTATCAAGGGCATTTTAGTCAATTATGCTATATCCTTAATAACAAAGGAATTTCTTGCATGAGTAACCAATCTCACTACTTAGCTACAATTTCTTAATCACACCTGCCTAGCTTGGATCAAACTAAGATCCGTTTAATACTTTATTGACATCATACAACTCATTCCTATTTGACCTCGATTGTCACATATAATTAGATTGCATATAACATTACATAACAACTAAGAAGTGATTGCGGAATCACTTACCTTAAGCGTCCGTGTTCAAGCTTGCTTCCTCACCTCCTCATGACCCGTTAGCGTTCCGTTCTTGAGTCCATGCTAATGTGATCCCTATCCTTTCATGTCATTACAATCACATTATGGTTAGCACAAATGCTCATTCATACTAACATTCATTTCCTTCCATTCATATATTACTTGCATTTTTATTAACCAAATACCACATACATAAGGCATAGACTAAAAGTTACCTTGTTCCACATTCACGCATCTCAATTATCATCGTACACGACATGTAGATCATCTAGTACATAACACATTACTTCTCTACTATTATAATTGTGTCCGAAAGGCTAACCATGTTATTCATTCATTGTTGACTTTCAAAAAGTCAACTGTCTTACTTACACACTTTCAACTTATGAACATGTATCCATTTTAATATGGTAGAGCATAGTATTAACATTATACGCATTTCATGATCGTATTATATGACATATTAAACTACATGATCACCTAATTATATACACATGTACATACATAATCCATTTCTTCCACACCAACGTTTTCATATCTTCACAACTAACACCTTAACTCATACTTAGCTAACCCAACATCCTTTCAACATAGCCTCCGCATGAACTATATCTAAAACGCACTTCTCATGTTAGTTTACTATCAAATACATTATTATCACGTTCTATATATAATTACCTATTACTTGCATACAATTTCACACATCATTTCCATTTAGACATTTCATCAAACACTTGGTGTGCGTACAACTTTCTAAGCCTAATGTACAAGTATTTTATGCATAATATTACATGTTCATATCAAGATCATCAAGTTCCACTAGAATCATAAAATTCTCATAATATACCCAAATTAACTAACAATTACTCATTACATACAACATCATACATGAATTTTACACAACAATTAAACATGTATGATTATCCATATCATCATCTTCACTACTACAAGTGGGTTTCATCCAAAATCATCAAATTACTTAGAATCTTGCATAGTTCATGTTCTATATAGTGATTCTAACACATGTACATGATCAATTTCGTACAATTTCATGGATTGTTCATAACCCACTTCATAGCAAGATCATTAAATCGTAAATTACAACTTACCACATGTTTAATAGGGCTAGATCATCAAGAAAACGTGTTCATGCATTAGTTTAGGCTGAAATCCTTCTTCAATTTGATGGTTTCTTGAGGGTTAGGGTTTACACCCCTCACTCCCTTCTCCTGATCGTTCTCACGCACACACACACCTTGTGTGTGTGAGATTTTTGTTTTAATTAAATTCACTTTCAACTTTGGCAATCCTAGTCCCTCAAGTTTATTACCCATCATAGTTACCACAAGTTTCAATCCTTTACTTAATTTGCTAGACATTTAACTAGGTTTACTAACCTAGTTATTATACCCCCTTTTGTTAAACATGATAACAAACTAGCAAATTAATAATTCGGTTTTGGGGCGTTACACTTTGAGGGGTTCGGTGTGCTAAAATAAACTTTATGCTCATTCAGGGACTAAAAGCGTCAAAAAGTGCATAATTTTGCATTTTCGCGCATATCTTACGTTCTGAATACATCCGGACATCCAAAAATTTATGTAAGCATTAAAATATTTTATTTTAGTGTTTGGCATGATAAAATTTCATTCGTCGCTTAATTTGGATCGTTTTTGCGTTCGTTACGACTTCCGTCGTAATTAACCGAACAACGCAACCGTACGACCAAACGAGCCGCCATCCGAGATATTTTTGGGCACATTTTAAGTTCTCTATACTTTAACTTCATTTTAGAGCTTTGAAATGGAGTTAACGGGGCTTAAACGTGTCAAAAATGCATCGAAAACCAAGTTTAGGGCTTCAAGGGCTAAATCTGTCATTTTTGAAAGTTGCTGGCCTGCAGGTCCCTTACGGTCCATATGGACCTTTGCTTACGGTCCATAAGCAGTGCCCAGCACATCAGAATTGCAGAAACATTGAATCTGGTTATTCCCACTTGTTCCAATGGTTTTGATCCATGGTTTTTCATGCTATGGGCTGGTTTGTGTGGAGAACAAGTCCCCCAATCATTCTCTAACACTTGTCAGGCCTAGATCATTCCCTCTTCTCATGGAAATGATCTTAACAGTTTTGCGAAAACTATATATAGCATGGCCCTCATTCCATTTTCTGCACATTTGGTCTGAGATTTCTCTAAGTGGTTGTGATTATTCACTACCTACCTGAGAATACTTGGAACCAAATCTATTTGGACCCTTTGTAAGTCCTCTTTCGTTCTTTTATCACTTTTCGAGTATGAAAGTCAAACTTTGTTTGACTTTCAGCTTTGACCACGAGATGGTCAACGAGAAGTTCGTTTGAACTTCGCAACGTGAGCGTAATCACGATGGTTATGGTCCTTTGTGACTATACCTACTGATTACCACGTTGACTAGGCATAGTGACGAGTCGTAGTTTCGGTCAAAATACGCATATAAGCGTATTTTGCAACCAAACTACTCTTGGTATCAAAACACTTTGTTTTGATATCAAAAACCTGTTTTCTAACTTAGTTAAGCATGTTTTAACATGCTTAGCTCGTCACTTTTAGTTTAGTGCTTGTTTAGAGTCGTAAGTCAAGCGGTCTAAACCACCGCTTAGACTTTCGAACTCGACCCGTTTGGTCGATCATTAGAATCCGACCAAGCATGTTTAGTGACCATAGTTGCATAGGGAATAACCTTCCGAGGTTATACATTAAGGCCACCTAGTTTAAGTAGTTGTATGATAGGTAGTTTATATGCCTTAGGTAAATTACCAAAATGCCCTTTTCATGCATATTGGATCTTAAGCATATGTAACCCAAAAATTTGTCACATAACTGATTACGCAACATAAATAAACATGTTTAGGCATATAATACTTGTCATAGGACTAGTTAGACGTCTCGAACGCGCGTTTGCGCGAACGACACGTTAAAGTAGCGTAAGCTACCTTAATGGATCGTAACGGGTCGAAAGCACTTAGGTTAGGTTTCATTTTAGTATGTAGGCTTTGTTAAACCATATCATATGAGTTCCAATACTAATTTGGTTTACGAAACCTCATACTATCCGATCCTCCGATTTAGGTCCGGTTATTAATGTAATTACCCATATTAGGTGCCGTTTGATTTCCGTGATCCCTCTAGCTTTGCTTGGTTGTTAGTCAAGACTTCTAAGCATCCTCAAGTGAGTACATAGTCCCCTCTTTTACTGTTTTCAAACTGTTTTGGGTGGAACACATGTGCCTACTTGTTACTTTCATGTTTTTCATGTTCTATACTTGCTATGTTCATTAGTACACTATAGTACATGATTTCATTATGTTTTGCTATGTATGTTCACTTAACATGCTAGCACATTGATTCCCATATACTACATTTTGTCGCATATGCTCATCCAGTATATGGACACATTGTTTTACATTTTGAACCGTTGTAACCGTTGATTATGTGAACCGTTTGTGACCATTTGACTATGTGAACCGTTTGTAACCGTTGATTAGGTGAACCGTTGGACTATGTGAACCGTTTGTAACCATTTGATTATGTGAACCATTTGTGACTACTTGATTATGTGAACCGTTTGTGACTACTTGACTATGTGAACCGTTTGTAACCATTGATTGACATGAACCGTTTGAAATCTGTTTGAACCGTTGGGTTAGGGAAGTGATTAGGTAACGGGGCGGGTGTATTGTGTTAAAAACATGGTGGATACTCCGCTGGTACTTCCTATATATAAGTGCTTTTAATACATTATATGTCGTTGTGTTATCTATATCACTTGGGCAAGGTTATCGAAACAAAGATATATTACAAGGTTTTTCTGACGATATATATATATATATATATATATATATATATATATATATATATATATATATATATATATATATCGTCAGAAAAACCTTGTAATATATCTTTGTTTCGATAACCTTGCCCAAGTGATATAGATAACACAACGACATATAATGTATTAAAAGCACTTATATATAGGAAGTACCAGCGGAGTATCCACCATGTTTTTAACACAATACACCCGCCCCGTTACCTAATCACTTCCCTAACCCAACGGTTCAAACAGATTTCAAACGGTTCATGTCAATCAATGGTTACAAACGGTTCACATAGTCAAGTAGTCACAAACGGTTCACATACTGTTCGAGTTTTTATTTCAAAACGATTTACAATCTGAATTTAACTAAACAAATGTTTTGGAGTTAAGAATCATGGTTACGAGATTTTATACATTATAACCAACTCGATTTGAGTTGGTTAATTATGTCGTAATACTATACTTTTGAAAATAAGGTTTTTAAATAAGTATTGCAACATGCAAACTAGCCATGAATCCGACACTCAAACAAAACCTATGTACTCGCCGGCATTTTTATGCTGACGTACCTATTTTCACATGTGTTTCAGGTACAATAGTTGATGATGCTTGATGATGATATTTGTGTACTCTCACACAGGATTGGACGAGGCCTTAGTGACATTAAAAGATACAAGACTATTTGTACATGTTTTGTTTCAAATTCCAATGTAATACAATACACTTAATTCAATAAAACAAAACTGTTTAATCCATGGTTGTGAAACAATGATTCTGTTACAACACTCCCCGACGTTTCCGTCACGTTTAGTTGTTTTACGTGGTCGGGGTGTGACAAGTAGGCTGTTTAATGAATAGAAAACTTACCAACATTCCGGCGTTGCAGAATAATTTTGGGGCTGTCCCCATCCTCCTCATTTTTTCTTCGTAGCTTAAGACTACGGCCCAGGCACTGATGACATTCACGTGTATAGTTACACCAGGTATCATCAATTCAAAAGGCCCCCTCATCACCGACATCGCCCCATCGTTGCTGAACAAAACATCCCTACGAACCGAAACATAATTGAAACGAATGTAAAATTTAAGACAGATACAAAATAATGGTAACGTATAATATTACATTGTTGTGTATGGTGCCAACATGTTGTTAATGGTGTTTTTTTGCATATAGGTTGTTATATATGTTGTTTACAGATAGAAAGTTTGTTGGTGCACTTGTGTCTGTACTTTGTCTGTATTCGGTCTGTATGTGAACGATGTCCTAAGTTAGTCTGTAAGTTGACCAAGTCAACTATCCTCCTAGTTTGACTTGGTCAATCTGTTTGTAATATGCTAGTCTGAATCGAAGGATAGCCTCGAAGGATACTGTTGATCCTTCGAGGTACTCGAAAGATATGCTTCGAATTGTTGGACCTCGAAGGATCATCCTTCGAGGTCATTGCTGATCATTCGAACATGTTGTCATCGATAGATGATCCTTCGGACCATCTATCGGATCCTTCGACCAAGACCTGCTGTGTATGGGTATATATACCCATGCAGTGTGTTGTATTTCAGATATGCACAAAGGCAGACACCTAGAGAGAAACACTTAGAGAGCATTCTGCTGAAAACACACACACACACTTTGAGGGTTTGCAAACTGATTGTAAACATTGTGCTTGTAACCGGAAACTTTCTACGCATTAATACAAGTGGTGTTAATCGTTGAAGTCTTGTGTGTTCTTGTGTTTGTTCTTGCATCATCCCGGTTTGCTCGCTAGCTTGGATTCCGCACTCGCTAGTGAGTTTGTATAACAAGGTTTAGGTTTGTTCTCGATCCTCCGAGAAAAGGGACCTACAAGTGGTATCAGAGCTTGGCTCTTTATCTTGTTTAAAACCGGGTTGTTCAAGTTCTTGGTGTGTTTGAACACTTGGTTTAGCACCCGTTTTTGGTGGTTTTTCTTGCTTTTCTTAACTGAAAAACGGTTTCTAAACCTTCGGGAGTGTTCAAGGTTGGTTTGGGTAACTTGAAAACTTGTTTTTAAGAGACTTTGATTTTTCCGGCCATTTTCCGATCATATTTCCGGCGACTGGTTGTGGATAAGGTGTTGTCCATTTTGGGAAAACTTTTCAAAGTTTGGTGAAAAGTTGGGTCTGCACATACCTTCTGCCGAAAGTTGTGCACCAACCCATCACCTTTCTTACCTACCCGTCAACTTTGTGTCAGTGTGTCAGAAAGTTCCGAAAGATATCCTTCGACTTCGAAAGATCATCTTTCGATCAGAGACAGCTCGAAAGATTAGCATCCTTCGAGTAGTCTTTCAAAGTCTAAGAATTATCCTTCGTGTTTGGAATCTTTTCGAAAGATAGTAGTCCGAAAGATAAGGATTCATCTCGAAAGATAAGGATCTTTCATTGTGAATCTTTCGAGATCAGTATTCGAAAGATAAAGATCTTTCGAACTGTGAATCTTTCGTGATAATTGGTCGAAAGATAAGGATCTTTCTTTGTGAATCTTTCGAAGACTTTGCTCGAAACTCAACAGTAATCTTTCGATCACTGTTGATCATTCGAACTAGTCTTGGTCTTTCGAACAGGTTTTTATCTTTCAATTCTTGTTTGTTTAAACTTAACAGTTTGTGTTTGTTTAGGATCTCAATTAATATTTGATCAAAATGAGCTGTACAAGTCCATGGGATTGGAGTCTGGACTCACGAACCAATCAAGAGTTAGTCACTGCTGCAGATTGGGCAAAGAGTATGATTCCACAGCCATCAATCAGTCCAAGTCAATGGGCTTTGGTATCCAATCAAAGTCAAAGTCTTCAGAACCTTCTGATTAGTGAGAGTGAAACTGGCAGCAACAATCGTCCACCTAAGTTGAACCATATGAACGATTTTCCATCATGGAAAAACCGTTTTCACACATATGTTCAAGGGCAAAGCACTGATCTTTGGACGTGTTTCATCAATGCGTTCAATACTAATCTTGAAACTGCTGCGTCAACTTCAGAGGGTTATGCCAATATGCTTGAAAATGACAAGAAGGCTTATGAATTGGAGAAAAAGGCCTTTGCCACACTTACTCAAGCACTCAACAAAGACATCTACCATCAGTTCTCATATTGCAAGTCCACGAAAGCATTGTGGGATGCCTTAGTTGCTAGAGGAGAAGGCAATGCAGCTGCTCGAAAATCTCGGCATGATTTGTTGAAGAAAGAGTTTGAATCCTTTCAGTTTTTGGAAAACGAGACTCTGAATGATATGATCACACGTTTCTATCATTTGATTAGTGAGATGTGTGCTTATGGAGTTGTCTCTACTCAACAAGACATGGTGAGTAGATTTGCTGACGCCTTACCTCCAAAGTGGAGTTCTTTCATTGAGCTGTTGAAGCATACTGGAACTCTAGATCAAGTCAACATCTATGAGTTCATTCAAAGGCTGGAACATAAAAACGATGAAGAAATTAGGAAAGCAAGGCGTGCTCCAGCTCCTCAGAATACAGAAATGTATCTTCCAGGATTCGATGCTTTGGCAAGATCCGCTGCAGCTCAGCAACAGCAACCTAAGCTGCAGACTGCATTTGTGTCGAATACAAGTTCAAGTTCCTTTCCGTTTCCTCAGTCAACAGCTGCTCCACCACAACCTCAATTCGATCCGAGGTCTTACATTCCTGTTCCAACACAGCCACAACCACAACCTCAACAACAACAACAGCAAGCTCACTATACAAGCAATCCTCAACCTCAACCCCAAAGTCATCACACAATCCGAGTCGACAACTCAAATCTTTCACACCTTAGTATTGAAGTTGCTAAGGAACATATGGAGATTATCAACACCATGGTCAGTGCATACTGTGGTTTGGTAGCAGGTCAGCTTGGAAACATCAACATGACCAATGAAGATTATGATCAGATCGACAAGGAAGAAATGGAGTTGATGGATATTAAATGGGCTTTTGCTAGTGCGGTTAGAAGGGCAAAAGATTTCATGGCACGAACTGGAAGAACTTCGTTGGAAGGAAAGAAAAACACGAAGTATGGGTTTGATATTAATACCGTCACGTGCTTTAACTGTGGCGAGAAAGGGCACTTTAAACGTGAGTGCACTCGACCAACAAAACACGGCAATCACAACCCGTTCAGAAACCAGACTAGTGTGAATGCCCAACAAGAAAACCGTGAACGGAGGATGGTGGCAGTGAATAACAATCAGGGACAGCCTGGAACTACCAATCACAATCGGGCTTTGGCTGTTCAAGCTGATGAAGGATGTGACTGGTCAGTGCAGTTTGGTGAAGGAGATCAGGGAAGTGGAACTGCATTGTATGCTAAGGTCATCGAGCAGGTTCATAAAGAAGAATCTTCTGGGAGTGATGACAGTTCTGGTTATTCTGGAAGTTCGGATGAAGAAGGCTCTGTTTCTAGGGATAATCAGTCAGAGCCTGATGAGGAGGAAGAAGGTGAAGATATTCAGGATCTTCTGAATGAAGCTGATGAGCTTAAATGTCAGAAATCAATTCTGATTAGGAAGGCTGCTGCTACATCAACGGAAATGGAAAAGCTATTTTCTGAAGATGGAGCTTTTTCTTTTCAAACTGCCTTTATGGCAAATGGTTCAGCCTCTTCTAGTCAGGTAACTTCTGAACCTCCTGCTCCTAGTATTTGTAAATCATGTGCAGAGATGAAGTTTGAATCAGAAAAGCTTCATAGTCATAACCAGAATTTGGTTATTGAACTGTCGAAATGCAAAGAGGCAAACATGGCTTTAACTCGGAATGAAAAAGAATTTAAATCTGTAATAGAAACATTAAAGAAAAATGTGTCCGAGGTTAACAAAGTAGTTTATCACAAGCAAGTAAGTATAAATGAATATATTAACCTTGTGGAAGAAACTAAAAAACAATTAGCCATTGCCCAATGCGAACATGATGCGATCAAACAGAAATTGGATAGTTATTCCAACTCCCAATTTGTGCTTGATCACATCATCGATGTTCAACAACTAAAGGGAAATCAGAAAGGCATAGGGTATAATAAATGTCCGCCCCCCTTGATGAACAACTATACCAAGATGCCTGATGAGGAAGAAATGCCTCGGTATGAACCCAGTGTGCCTCTTGATGTTGAAGAGTTTACTACTGGGCTTGGGTTCAAACCGGACAATTCTTCAAACACAGCCTCTAAGGAACAAGAAACTTCACCATCCATGAAGCAAAGTCCTCCAATTATCGAGGACTATGAGACATCGGATGATGAATCAGAAGTGGCTGTAAGTGATCAGGATAAATCACTTAGCAAGATGAAAGGAGTAGATATTCCACGAGAGAATCACATCCTTTGTGATCCTGATACTCCTGAGATTCCATCTGTTAAGAAGCAAGTGATTGATCCTGTCAAAGTTGATAAGACAGGTGTGTCTACTGTTAAAAGCAGTAATGTGTTGTACACTTTGGTTGGAGATAATAAAATCTACTCAGATCATGTTTTTCCAATTAAAAATGTAAATAAATCTTTGATTGATAAAGTCTTTGAAGACAATACAAACAAATTTTTGGGAAAAACACTTCCGGGAATTGTGGTAACACAATGTGATCCAATTCCTAAGGCTGAGATTAGAAAACAGTTTGGTAATCAAAAATCTCCAACCACTCAACAACTTACTGCTTCTAAGGGTAAACAACAACAACGAGCTCCAAAGCCAAAGGCTAAGGTTGAATCAAAAGGAGCTCGTTACATGAAGAAAGGAAAAGATGTTAAATTTGTAGCATCAAAAGGTACAGATAAAATTGAGACTTTTGAAAACAAATCAAACACTGATTTTGTACAACAAGTCAAGATTTTGAAACGTAACAGTGATAACAATTACACCCAACACACAAACGGGTGTGATGAAAGAGCAAGTACCTCAGGTTCTACAGGTTCAACATCTGGTAGTAGATCAAGTTCTCCTAAGTCTGTTGAAAGGAGAACTTGTTTCAAATGTGGAGAAATTGGGCACATTATCAGAAACTGCCCAAATGCTCCAAAGAAGAAATTGGTTGAAAAAGCTCCACCTGAATCAGTTCACCCTCAACGTCGATCAGTTTCACCTAAACATGATAAACGAACTGTAAAAGAACAAGAAACTAAACAACGACGTAAGAACATGAAAACTGTTGAAAAAGCTTTAAAATCTGAAGTTAAAACAGTGCAAAAGGAACCAAGTGTGTCACAACCTGTAAAATCAGAATCTTCAAAAACTGGTAGGCACAGACAAACATGGTTACCTAAGTCGGGTGACAATTCAGGGGGAGCAGTTGTTCTTAAAAATCATCAAGAGATCGAGCTCACGTTTCGTGATGCCAAGGGACGACCCAAGACCACTAAGGCTTGGGTCCCCATTCTCAACTGATGTGTTTAATTGACATGTGCAGGATGTTCTAGGAGGAACTATTAATAGTCATTGGATTGTTGATAGTGGAGCATCCAGGCACATGACTGGCGACCTACGGCTCCTGTATGACGTGAGAAATATTAGAGGAGGGTATGTTGCCTTTGCGGGTGATAAAGGTGGGTACATCACTGGAGAAGGAAGTATCTCCAATGGTATCGTGTGCTTTGATAAGATCAATTATGTGAAGCAAATTGATCACAATCTTCTGAGTGTGTCGCAAATCTGCGATAAAAAGTTCTCAGTGATTTTTGATGACGCTGGCTGCTATGTGCTGAAACCTGGATTCAAAATTCCACAAGAATGGATTCTCTTATCGGCTCCGAGAGTTAATGATCTTTATATTCTCGATATGAGCCAGGCAATTACAACATCTGCACAAGTCACTTGCTTTGTCTCAAAAGCCACAGAAAAGGAGTCTATATCTTGGCACAGAAGAATGGGACACATTCACTTGAGAAAGATGAACCATTTGGTGAAAAATAATCTTGTGAATGGTGTGCCTGTAAGAAGTTTTCATTTGCAAGATATCTGTGTCTCGTGCCAAAAGGGGAAGCAAACAAAGAAGTCTCACCCTTTGAAGAAAATCAACACTGTCAGCATGCCTCTCGAACGTCTTCATATGGACCTTTTTGGACCTATGAAGCACAAGACAACGTTTGGTGATGCCTATTGTTTAGTAGTTACTGATGACTACTCTAGATTTTCTTGGGTATCTTTTATGGCACACAAGAGTGAAACTCCTGGCATCCTCAAGGATCTTCTTACAATGTTGGAGAATCTCTATACGTTGAAAGTGAAAAGGATCCGAAGCGACAATGGAACTGAATTCAAGAATCAAGTTATGGATGAGTTTTGTACTTCTAAAGGCATTCTTCATGAGTACAGTTCTCGTTATACTCCACAACAAAATGGTGTCGCTGAGAGGAAGAATCGGACGATTATAGAAACTGCAAGAACAATGTTAGTAGAGTCGGAACTCCCTATTCAATTCTGGGGAGAGGCTGTATCGGCTGCTTGCTACACGTTGAACAGAGTTTTTACAGTTAAGAGACATGGCAAGACTTGCTTCGAACTCCTTCAGAAAAGGAAACCGGATCTTTCTTACCTTGAACCGTTTGGTGCTCCTTGTACTATGATTGAACCGGATGGAAAGTTTGGTGCAAGAGCTATCGAGGGTTTCTTCCTTGGATATGCTACTCCGAATTTTCGTGTTTGGAATCTAGCTACCAAGAAGATTGAGCTATGGAGCGAAGTTAGGGTTCAAAGGTACACGAGTCCTGTTAGGGCTCCGGGTGATCCGTGGATGTTCGATTATGATGGGCTATTTGACTCCTTTAATCTGCCAACCTTTGACGAAGAATCAGCAGCGGCTCGAATGTTGTTGGAAAGTGACAACGCTGCTGTCTCGCCATTGGTTAGACCTATTGTTGTTGACCCTCAAGCTTCTTCGTCAGTCAACAATATGGTTCAAAATGAGGTTTTTGAAGATGCTGCTGATTATAATGACTCTTCTGAAGATGATGAATATCATGATGCAGCCGAAGGATCTTCAGCTCCAGCTGCTCCTGTTCAAGGTGCCTCTGGTGATACACCTCATACGCAGAATATAGATACTGCTGAAGGGAATGCATCCACCTCTACCCACATTCCTGGTGTGGAGTTGGTTGTTGATCTTAATCTTACCAATTTGGGTATCAATGCTCGTGTGCCAGATAATCCTGAAATGCGGATTCACGATACCCATCCCCAGCAGAATATCATAGGAGATGTCCATCGCGGTGTGCAGACGCGTAATCAGCTGAGAAACAACCGGAATGCTGGTTTGTATTCAGCTATAAGAGAATCTGGTCAACAGAATGACTGGTCCTTCGCGTGTTACGTCTCACAAGAAGAACCAAAGTCGTGGAAAGAAGCATTGAAAGACAGTGCTTGGGTTGAAGCCATGCAGGAAGAATTACAGCAATTTCACAAGCTTGGTGTTTGGAAGCTTGTTGAAAAGCCTGAGAATTACAAGAAGATTGGCACTCGATGGGTCTTCAAATGCAAGAAAGACGACCGTGGAGTGGTTATTCGGAACAAAGCTCGTTTAGTCGTTCAAGGTTTTCGTCAGATAGAAGGGATCGACTATAACGAAGTCTATGCACCAGTTGCACGTCTGGAAGCTATTCGGATCTTTCTGGCTTATGCCTCATTCAAAGGATTCAAGGTTTACCAGATGGACGTCAAAAGTGCATTTCTACATGGTGTGGTTGAAGAAGAGGTATATGTCGAACAGCCTCCAGGTTTTGAAGATCCTGTCCATCCCGATCGGGTTTGGTTGCTCAACAAAGCTCTCTATGGTCTTCATCAAGCGCCACGAGCTTGGTATGCAACCTTATCTACATATCTGCTGGAGAACGGTTTTCGAAGAGGTCTTATCGATTGTACTCTCTTCATCAAAGAACAAGATGGAGATCTTCTTCTGGTTCAGGTATATGTTGATGATATTATTTTTGGTTCTACTAATGATGTTTTGTGTAGGAATTTCGAGCGCATTATGCAGGATAAATTCGAGATGAGTGCTATGGGGGAAATGAATTTCTTCTTGGGCCTACAAGTGCAACAAACGGAGTCTGGGATATTCATCCATCAGACTAAATATGTTGGAGACATCTTGAGCCGGTTCCAGATGTCCGATGCAACGCCCATTGGTACCCCACTGCCAACTAATCACAGAATTACTCCAGACTTGAAGGGTGAACCTGTTAGCCATTCATACTATCGCGCGATGATCGGATCCCTTATGTACCTCACAGCATCAAGGCCAGATATAATGTACCCAACGTGCCTGCTTGCCAGATATCAAGTTAACCCGAAGGCCTCACATCTTGCAGCTGTCAAAAGGATTTTTCGTTATTTGAAGGCTTACCCCGACACCGGTCTGTGGTATCCTAGGGATAATAACTTTGACTTGGTCGCATTCAGTGATTCTGATTTTGGCGGATGTAAAATCGACGGCAAATCCACAACGGCTGGATGTCAGTTTTTAGGAAATCGCCTAGTCACATGGCAGTGCAAGAAGCAGACGTGTGTCGCTACCTCAACATGCGAAGCTGAATACATTGCTGCCTCAAGTTGTTGCTCCCAAGTTCTTTGGATTCAACAACAATTGCGGGACTACGGTTTTGAATTCCTAACTACTCCTATATACGTTGATAACTCTGCTGCGTTAGATATCACTAAAAATCCTGTGCAGCATTCAAAGACCAAACACATCGAAATCAAATATCACTTCATACGTGATTGCTTTGAGAAAAGGCTAATCGATGTTGTTAAGGTCCACACCGATGACCAACGTGCCGACTTATTTACCAAAGCTTTTGACAAATCTAGATTTGACTTCTTATTATTGGTAAATGGCATTAAGGTCAAGCAAGAGTAAACCAACATCGGAAAATCATTTTTGTAAATACCTTTGTGTGTTTTTAAATTTGTCTTAGTTTATTGATTTTAGGGGGAGTAAATCCAAAAATCTGAAAATCCAAAAACATCGAAAAATTTCAAAAACACAAAAACAATAGAAAAACAAAAATGAGTTTCCTGGCGAGCAAAAGAGAAAATGATAGTACATCAGTGGTCTATCCAAACCTCTTTAAACCTTAAATGAAAAACGATAAGCAGCTCTATATAAGATGTATCGGTAGGCTCACAATCATTTTAAAGTGTGCAGGGTGATATAAATCTTAATCGACTGAAGACCAGGTGGGAACCATTCATTGGCATATGGTCTTAGTACCGAAATTTCGTTTGATAGATTGCCGAGGTTCTGAGATATTCGGTCTTTATGCTGCTTATCATCTGGGTATCATGGTTGTATCTTTTACCGAAAAATAACGGGGACGCAAGTCTAGATCTTCCATGATACTATACATACGTGTACATATTTTATACTGCATTCGACCTCAATAAGTGATAAACAATCACATGTCCAAATCAAATAAGTGATAAAATATCACATTTATCCGGGTGTCAAGTTCGTCTCTCTGCTGTACGGAAGTACTGACCTGTTCACGGACTTGCACCTGTGCCCTCATGCATACGAAAATCAAGTTCCTCATCAATAAGTGATTATATCACAAAGGGCTTGTTTTCAATTCAAAATAAGTGAGTATCTCACATTTTATACGGTCAAACAGATGATAATCGGTATACTCACCGGTAAGATGAACTCTCGTGCATACCTTGATACGGGAATGTGTCGTGATGTGGATGAACACCGGTCGGTAAGTATAAATCATACCTTAACGTATCCCCTCGCCATGATTACATCTGATAAGTTGAGTTTAAGTGGACAACAATACCGATAATTGTTATAGGATGCTTATCTTAATGTTAACTAACTGAACAACAAGAGTGTTTTGGCATGACCGTACACTGATATGATTCTCTTACCCTCGAAACTCGCAAAAAGAATGTCTGTATATATTTATTTACTGCTTAACTTTTATTGTTTTTCTTTTAAACAGTTTCGTCGTTTGGTGCATATCAGCACGACATTAGCGGTGATGTCGTTTGATAACACTCAAAGGATTTTAAATTGTTGTCTTTTAATTTCAAAAATACCAAAAAGATTTTAGGTGTGTTTTAATATAAACTTTATAAAAGCCAAAAAGATTTTATTTCTTCTTTATTTTCGATCGTACGATGTTGGAGCTCGAGTCTTCGTTACCTGAAACCTGAACGAAAACCGAATTGACTAAATCTTCATAAACGGTCGAAATTTGCATGTTTTGAAAGTTAAAGTCTAAAATTGAAAAATTTGTTAAACTTTCAAACTGTCGGACGGTGTTTGATTGTGACATGGTCATTCGTGTGTCATTAGCTTTTACTATATTCCAAGCAGTTGTTCTCATTGTGCGTTTAGATTTCTTGCATGTGCAGATTCTAAAGGCTAGGAGAACATGGTCGATGACAAGCTTCGGGATGAAGACACAACGTGAAGGCGCTCAACTGATGAAGATGATCGAGTTGCCGCTGGCCATCATCAACACCACAAGGATCTCACTTCATAAAGTTAAAATATTTCACGAGCATAACTCAAGGGGGAGCTTATGTTAAGGGGGAGTTTGTCAACACACTTCCTACATGATTCGGGTAGTTTGTTGATACACTCTCTGCTTTCAAGACGTGAAGACTTTGAAGATCCTCCGACATTGAAGACTTGAAAGGACATCAGAGTTTTGGTAACTCGAAGACCAAAGACCGTCGAAGTTCGAGACGAGTCTACAACTATAGAAGATAAAGACAAAGCTACAGCCAAGGGGGAGTTTGTTGGTGCACTTGTGTCTGTACTTTGTCTGTATTCGGTCTGTATGTGAACGATGTCCTAAGTTAGTCTGTAAGTTGACCAAGTCAACTATCCTCCTAGTTTGACTTGGTCAATCTGTTTGTAATATGCTAGTCTGAATCGAAGGATAGCCTCGAAGGATACTGTTGATCCTTCGAGGTACTCGAAAGATATGCTTCGAATTGTTGGACCTCGAAGGATCATCCTTCGAGGTCATTGCTGATCATTCGAACATGTTGTCATCGATAGATGATCCTTCGGACCATCTATCGGATCCTTCGACCAAGACCTGCTGTGTATGGGTATATATACCCATGCAGTGTGTTGTATTTCAGATATGCACAAAGGCAGACACCAAGAGAGAAACACTTAGAGAGCATTCTGCTGAAAACACACACACACACTTTGAGGGTTTGCAAACTGATTGTAAACATTGTGCTTGTAACCGGAAACTTTCTACGCATTAATACAAGTGGTGTTAATCGTTGAAGTCTTGTGTGTTCTTGTGTTTGTTCTTGCATCATCCCGGTTTGCTCGCTAGCTTGGATTCCGCACTCGCTAGTGAGTTTGTATAACAAGGTTTAGGTTTGTTCTCGATCCTCCGAGAAAAGGGACCTACAAAGTTATCTGTGTTTGCTTGTATTGTGTTATATCCTGTTACATGTTGCTATATTTGTTCTAACATCCTGTTACATGGTGTTTTTGACCGATACGGTGTTCAACATGTTATAACACAATATAACAACCATGTTTATATACACAAAATATGGTTAACGTATAATGCTATACATAAAACAAGTAAAGGTCCAGTTCAGATTCATACCACTTGTTTCCTACGCCACAAACCATACAACGTGCAAGTGTGTCTTCAGACTTATAACACAATAATCACCATCATAGAATAAACTTTTGGCGAATCTTTACAAGAAGTGATTACTGTCCATCATAGAATTTTCACGTAATTAACTAATCGGTGCAATTGAGGTAAACATTTGCATATGATATTCAATTCTTGTGAACTTCAGTTAGAGAAAATAGTAACAATTTTTTTTTTTTTTTTTTTTTTTTTTTTTGTCTTTGATGTAACAAACTGGTTAATTAGTAAGTGAGGTTATGTATACGTTTCCTTCACACTACTTTGTTTACTTGTGATGTATTTTGATGCTTGTCTTTTATAAAACACATCATACCAAGATTATCTTTGTTAACATTTTGTAGAATTAAGTATTACATATTATGGATGATTTTAGCAAGTAAAGCCAAGTCTTAAACCAAATTATGATAATGGGATTTGTAGATTTCTTCTTTTGTTTCGTTGTCATGGATATGTACTTGTAGCACTAGATGTAAATTGATTTTCTATTAGGTTATCATGTTTTGTAAGTTGTTATTCTGCCATCAATCTTATCCCAATGACATGACTAAGTTAATGACAAAAACATGTAGATGAGTGGATAGCTCTTCTAGTTCAAGTTTAAACACAAGACAAAAGTAACATGTTCAATTACTAATCAATGGATCAAACATGGTCCATCCTAATATGTTCTTATAAAAGATGACCAGATTTGCTCCATTTTTACATAAAAA
This sequence comes from Helianthus annuus, assembly GCF_002127325.2. NCBI lineage: Eukaryota > Viridiplantae > Streptophyta > Magnoliopsida > Asterales > Asteraceae > Helianthus > Helianthus annuus. The sequence goes on along the minus strand of NC_035437.2, from coordinate 146,465,495 downwards.
CATATAATAAACTCTTAACCTTCTCAATTCATCCAATTAACTATGCTTCTTAAGATCTAGCCACACGTATGCTTCATTGCACCCTAGCTAGTTAATTTCATATCGTTACATTATACTTCATATCACTTGAAAAAGTGGACGTCATGAGCGACACTAACTTGAAAGTGATCATGGGGCTGGCCAAACGCCTCCACCGCCATCAGTAACATATGACAAACATGACAACGGTATAAGGCACAGCCCTCGACTTCTAAGATCTCTTTTTGCGTCTTCGTTTCCACCCTCTACTGAAACCTGCATGCAAATGCATGATATCATTTTTGTTAGTATTGAAATACAGACTTTTTTTTAATCCTATTAGTTCATAATAGTTTTCATAACTTCGTCATAATAAACATAGATTATGGAACCAAACTTATCTTCTTGATGACAAGGAATTTCTGCTAATTATATATCATTGCCGATTTTTAATATTTTGGAAAAGTTGATATCAACGACATGGTATTTTACGATTATACGTATAGGATAATCAATCACATAATGAAACTTTTAACTCAAAATATATATCAACTAAATCATTTGTGCCATAATTTTACAGAATCATCTAACAGGAATCATACGGTTGAGATGTTCTAACGCCGTTGTTACAATTTAGAAAAGATATAATTTCAGTTTGTGCCTACATTGCCAAATCTTACTTCTGGTATATCTCTTCTATACATAGCTATGTTTGAATATATATACGCACAGATACATACGTGGATAATAGATACTGAAAGAAAACTTGAAACGTTTCTTACCCCTCGTGTCGGGACCATGCTATTCTTGTGCGCTGGCTTCATGTATGGCACGCTTAACGTCTGCAAGTCATCACATACTCGATTACTTCACGGTTTCATGCTAATTAATAATTAATTAAACTGATTTAATGTTTAACAACCACACAAAAATTGCCCACTACAAATTAACAGGAGGTTAAATGAATTAGAGAATCACACATGTATAAACTTGTGATTCCGTTTCAAAGAATATTATCTTGTTTGTCTAAATGTGGAACTCATCGTAGTCCTACTTGGTTGTGCTTTTACCTTGTGTGCCGTTTGTTTTGGAAGAAAATGTAGCACATGTAGCTAACAAATAATGTATGACAAACTAAAATCAAACTAATTAATTAAGCCTTAAAATAAAGATAATTTGATGACTATTATTTTAATATTTTTAGATGATTTGGAGAGAGCTAGACATGTAGCTAAAAAAACAATAATCGAGAGAACCAAGAAGAATGTTTTGAAGAAATGGAAGTAAAAAATGATACCTCTACTTGGTTTTGTAAGAATTTGATATATCCAATAGCTTCCATTAGCACTGATGCTGTATCTGTCTGCAAATATTCTCCAACATAACGATCCCTCAGTTTTATACGAATAAAAAACGAGCTAGTATGGGTCAGAAAGCACTTCTGAATTCTGATCACCAAATTAATTAATATATTATACATGCATTACAAAACTAATAACCGATTATTTTAAACATTGATTAGAGCACTCAGATTCATAGGGCTGCTACCCATGTTTCGAGGTACTCTTTTTAAACATTCTTAATATATATGAAAATCATAAAAGTTTTAGAGAATCAGATGATTAAATTGCGCATTTGTATTTAAATTTGAAGAGTTATGATAAGATATGAATATACCATACGAACATGTAATTTATTTCATATGCCTACCCTCTAACTTCTACCATTATAAACTTCGATCTTAAAACTCAATAAGTTTGTACAACGAGTCTCTTTTTTATATTTTTACTAAGCATTACTTTTTATTATATTCTATGTATATACACACGTATAGTTTTATTTAAATATGAGTTAACTGAATTTTTATTGTTGGTGTAAAAAAAGGAGTAAATAGTTCTTGTACTCTAATGAATTTCGGCTATGTTATATGTATCCAAACACGACTCACTAATTAACCTTTGTATTAACGTACCATTTTACTATTCGAAATATCTTGTTAATAACTAGAAAAGATGTAAATCATCTTTGTCATGAAAGTGGTAGTACTTACAAGAATTAATTAAGAAGGGTTCTAGAATAAAGTTATAGAAATATACAGGAAAAAGAAATGAACGTACTATTTAAGTTTATAACAGTTACCTTTAAGTAAATAAATAAATACTTTACTTCAGAAGAAAGTTACCAACTTTTAAGTAATGTGAGAAGAAAAAAAACATTACCTTGCCAAAAGGAGCCACCAACTGCTGAAGTGCTGCAATTCTGTCTCCTAATTTCTCCTTTCTAACCTGGTTCAATTCAAAAAACACTCTTCATTTTTTACACTGATGATCAAGAATTCATACATGCATAAAAATTGTTATGTTCGTAGATATGCGTCCAAGCGCGCGCGCATATATATCACTATCGTGTCATTACTTATTTCATCTAGGAAAAAATGTTGAGTAACATGCTTTTGTGACAGAATGAACATATCTGTTGTCAACTTTAGCTAGGGTGGTTATAAAAGAATAGTTATTATTAATCCACGTACGTACAGTCTGAGTATTTGTGGATGGAAGTTATAGAAGAGAGAGATTGAACTTTCTAGTTATAGTAATGTTCTACTCAGAACCGAACTTTACTTTTCAGACCAATATAAGGATGGATTTTAGCTTCACTCACCATTAATGTTGGGTTTATTTGTAATTTTCTGTAAATGTATGTAACTACTAAATAAAGGAGATAATTAGTATCTAGTTCAGAGTGAGGAAGATCTAAATGACACTCAAAATTGAGTTGTTAAAGTTTTTGGATGAAATTATTGGCACATAATTAGAGTTTACGCTTGATTTTCAATCACCTTAAAAGGTGCGCAAGACGAACGGGGCTCCAGTTTGGTTTTCTTTTGTACCGCGGCTTGAGGAGCCTTTGTGTTGTCCATGTAGCTTGTGGCGGGTCTTTTCGCTTCCGTACAGTTTGTTCTAGGGGATGATAGCTGAAACAAGTAAGAAATTGAATATCAAACATCTTTATATAGAGATATCACAATAAAAAATAATGATGATAAAATGTAACATCATATTCAACTAGAGATAGAGTTAAATAATTACCAAAAGTAAATAAACTAAAAAGAAAAATGATACATTAAACAATAGTAACAATAATAGATAGATAGTAAAACGTGACTGAAACCTATAAAGTTCAATTTGAACATTGAATCATCACACATCTTGTCACTAAAGACTGCATTTTGGGCTGAATTAAAGTGAAGAGATGAATGTAATGTATAAAGCTGACGGTAACATTTAAGTGGGGAAGAAAGAAAACTGGTAACTTTTACTTGTTTGGGATAAAATCCTTTGCGAAAAAGGTGGAAAATGTTACACAAAAGGAAGGAAAAACAAAGTCCAGATGTCTCCCATTTCCAAGAAAAGACGCCGATGTTATTCTTTCAATAATTTTTGTGAATTATAACTAAGTAACGTATTTTGATTTGGTCTCGACAAGTTTAAGTTCTTGAAAATCGACTATTTAGTGTCTAAATTACTGAAAATATCATTATACTTCTGTTTTTTTTCTTGGTTGATGCATTTTCTTTGCACTAATGAAACTTAAAGTATGTTATTATTTTGTAAAAGAAAATGAGTAAAGTACAAGTTTTTTTTTTTTTTTTTTTACATAAAGAGATTAATTGCTTAGAATGAAAAGTAACCAAAAAAGCTGTTATATTCGATCGGGTTTCACTTTATGAAACTCAGAGCTTATTGTCACAAATTTAAAAAAAAAAAATGTAGAGGGAGAACAAATAAGAGAGGAAAAAGTTAACCTGGAGATTTTTTTTAAATGACTCCTAAAAACCATATAAAAAATGAATTTTTGTTGTTTATTTATTGATACGTCCATAATAAGTAGTTGAACATGATAAAGATACATATACTCAGTAACCTAAAAAATATTACTGGTATATATACAAGAACTTTAAGTATGCATGTAGCATTGTGTATTTTAGGTTATATAGCCTATGGTCCTTGGATCCTTTCTCTTTTACTTTCTATATAGAAAAAAAGGACAGATAATATGAATGAGACAAATAAAATAAAGAGAAAGAAACTCACTTTACTATGGCAAATCACTGGTGTGTGATTTGGTTGATGCATCTGATCAAGGCCATATGACAAACAAGTGTCTTTGAAAAAGCTTCCAAGTTGATGATGATTAGGAATGTTAAATGAAGAAGGATGGCTGAAATTCCCATTAAATCTTGGTGAACCAAACAGATCCAAAGCTGGCAAGTTCATATCAAAGGAGTTCGAAGAAATCGCTACTGGAGATTGATTCAAATTTGATATATTTATGGTTGGAAATATCTGGCTAAACGTCCCTCTAGATGATGTTTGACTCGAACTATTTTGGTAGTGATTGTTTGACGTATCATTGGGGAATCGATCGATAAGCTGGCCGCCTTTTATTTGACACCCGTTAGAGAATGTTGTTAGCAACAGTTCTTGATTGTTATTGTATCCAGGAGAAGGGTTTAAGTGCAAATCTTCGATACTCGAAGTTGGGCTACTATTTATCATTTCTGAAAACTTAGGATATGATTCTGGGCTTGAGATTTCATGATCTTTCATTCTTGCAAGACGTTGCAATTCGTGTGTCATGAAGTTCTCAGCAGGGTTTCTTGCTACATTGTTGTTGTTGTTATCGTTGTTGTCCTCGTAGGTATTCTGGGTTAATCCCAACATAGGATTGCCAGTGTTCACAAAATCGATGTTACTGACTACATGTTGCTTCGGATCTCTTGAGTTTGTATCGTTGTTGTTCGTATTGTACCTGCACAAATTAGAGACAAAATTAGAGAGATAGAACATACTTTAAGATACAAAACATACTCCAATTGTTGGAAATTAAAGTGGAATAAGATCAAAACCCTAATTAGGGATTGATGAAATTACAATAAGTGAATATCATGAACAAGTAAAACAAGACAAAAAGATAGAAACTTTGATATGTATGACTGACTCTTGGAGCACAAGTATTAATCTTGGTGCAAAAGTATACAGCTTAGTCCAGATTTGGCCACCATGACTAAAATATGTTAACCTAAGTTTCCAAATATAAAAACCAAGAGAGAGAGGCTTACAAGATGGAATTTTGGGACCATGAGAGTCCATAGCAAGAAGAGTCCAGTACAGGTTGATGATCTTGATGTTGTTGATGAAATTTTGAGGACTCCATATATATTTTATATGAATGAAGTTATAATATATTTATGGGAATCACTTTTTCTTAAAACTAACATAAAAGAAATTTAAAGAACAAAGGAAAAAGGGAGGATGGGATCTTGAAAATCCCAAGAAAAAAAATTAAACTTTGTGATCATAAACTAAGATGGTAGAGAGAGGAGGAGCAATTTACTAAAGAATCTCTACATCACCCAGTTCAAATTCAAAGATTGAGGCAGCACCATAATAGAATACTATACAACACATACCTCTCTGTGTGTGTGTGTGTGTGATATTTAGTTATGCTTTTTTCATAGTATCTGCTGCACTCTTCACTCTTTTAAAGTCTCTCCTTAAAGCAACCCTTGAAAAAAGGAAAGCAAGAAAAAAGAAATATACCCTTCAGCTTCAGAGACACCTCTCTTTTCACTGCAACTTTTTTTCACTATCACCAACATGTATTATAAATAAATACTGAATAAACATATATATAATCTCTTTCATCTCTCTATAGTGCCATTGGGTATGATGGGTAGGGTAGGGGTGGGGGTGGGGTGGGTACCTAAGGTGCAATTACAGGGAGATGATTATGGTTGCTCTTACAACATAATTATAAATCTGTTCTTTTGCCTTTGATCCCAAGGCCTTCAAAAAAAAAAGTCTGAACCCCAGCCAAAATCATGATGGTTAAACCCATGCTCAACACACCCACATGTTTGTAGACCTTTATATATGTGATCTACACCCATTAAGCCAAAGGGTACTTTAGGTCAACTCTCTTTCAGCCGTTTAAATAGTGATATCTAAGGGTTGGATTGCAATCTTTTATCTTAACTTCTTTTGGGATGATAGAAACCTTCTCTGTCTACCTTATATGGACCATTCAAAAGAATTGAAATAAGCCATAGATTAGATCATTTAACGGTTATAAATTAGTTGATTGAAACATACTCTTAATTTGGTAGGGTATCGAATTCATATACTAGAGTTGCATAAAGTAAGCTTCAATATCATGACTATTCTCTTGTGGTCCTTTCTTCCATAGACGTTTGAGTTATTTTCAATCTTTTTTAGACTTTAAAGTGATAAAACTTTCATTTAAATTTACTTTAGATATTAAATGAGTTATGATGCAAGCCTAAGATGAACTATTTATCAAATATATATATATATATACACACACACATAGCCACCTAAAGGAAGGGAATAATGTTCTTCGATCGCATTTTCGCTCGATGCCAATATATTACATGTAATGGTTCATCTGTCTAGCTGCATATTTCACCACATAGACCTTTGGTTCCACACTCATTTTGTGCTATCACTTGGTTTGATTTAGCCTTGATTTTGTTAGTTTTGCCTCACATAAGCGCTACCATTTTGGCTTCACATAAAAACATGAACTTACCGGGATATATATAACATGAAGCTTGTTTTTTATAAATCACACTCATATCCTCAAGTAGAATTGCTACAGTTCTTTTGAAATAAAAACAAACTCTTTACAAGTTTTTTTCTTCTTTTTTTTTAACATCTAAGGCTCGGATATCAGGGATCACCCTGATAAATGTATCACCATTTTGCCCAAAGAACAGACCGTGGTGACCCGGCCCACCCCATGAGGAAACCCAAAACTGGGAAACCCCTCGGGCTCAATCGATTACAAAATTTGTCCTAGATGAGACGCCAATTCATAACCTCCCATTTAGAAAGTCACGAGGCTAGAAAAGACAAGATCTCCGGTTCCCAATTTACGGTCAAGCTAGAATGAATTGATTAAAAATTGGGATTTAAAAAAAATTACTAACTGGGGGATAAAACCCAGATAGAGGTCTGGTATGCAATTTCTCCAAAGAGGAGAAATCATAAAAGAGAATTGCAAGATGCATACAACATACACTAGAGGAAACCTATCCCGACGACATGTCTCGCAATACCTCCAGCCTAGCGCCTTTGCTTCGACGCTAAAAGTGTTTAAGCGCCGTTGTATAAAGGCCGTCACTATTTTCAAATAAAAAATAAATGTAAAATAAAATAAAATTTTCCCCGTCCCTTCGCATGTGGTCACAACAAAGTGAAAAAAAAAACAACAAATTGAAAAAAAAAATATTTTTTAAATAAAAGATAATATACACCCTTTAGCAACGACATCTAGTCGCTAAAGGTGATATTAAAAATTAAATTAATACATAAATAATAAAAACAATATATATGTACACTTTAATTAGCCATACACACAATAATTTTAACGCCTACATGTACCCCATTTCCTCACATCACCTTATTGAATCATCATGAGGTCTTTTATTAAAAACTAGATCGGTCGGAATGAACATGTCTTGTGGAGTTATCATGGTTTGGATATGCTTGTAGCGAGAAAATGTGTTATCTTGTTTTCTGGTAGGTCGTAACAGTAAGAGCACACAAACATACTGATTTTATTCTTTTTTTTTTTTTTTAAATAAGTGTAGCATATTGTAAGAGCACATTAACATATTGATTTTATTCTTTTTTTATATAAGTGTAGCATATTAGTTATTTCGACCAAGTTTAGTTTTTTGGTTACATTGTTTATTTCATTTTATCGGTTACTATAGCTAAATTTAATATTTCGTTACTAAAATACCTATGAAGGAAGTTTCTTTTGTAATGTTTGAACAGTTTTGGTATATGATAATAAACTTTTCACTCATTAAGGTTTACCTAAATACTTGGTTTTGCTTTTTTTTTTTTTTCAAATCACTTTCGCCTCTCATGATGCACCATATATTACAAATTTGTTTTGCGCCGGGTGGTAACAGAAATAGTTAAATATCATGATAAAATTTCGTCGTGGATTAGATCAACCTCGTTCATACCTCGAATATAGTTGGGTTGATGTCTTATGATGTGCCTTTTACAATTTTTACACCAGGGCCAATAAAATTAACAGTCTTTGAAGAGCGTACTAAATGACATGATTCACTACTAGAAAATTGCTACTATTTCCACGCCAATTTTTGTGGGTAACTGCGTTTACCTACAGATTTCCCACGAAAATGGGTTGTGGGAATTTTGCTCGTGGGTAATTTTTTTCTGACGCATTTCCTACAAATTCTCCTACTCATTTCCCACACAAATGTTTCGTTAGAATTCTCCTGCACATTTCTCACAGAATTAATTTTCTTAATTTTCTAACGCATTTCCCATGAAACATTACTTTTTTAAAATTTTGTGTTTAAATCAAATATATTTATTTTAATTATATATATTTTATATATTTTAATTTTGTTACACAATTCCTACGAAATTTTTTTTTCTTCCTACACAATTCCAACGGAATGTATTCGTTTTTCCTACATAGTTCCCACGGAAATATTTTTTTCCTACACAGTTTCAACGAAATGTGTTCTTGATTCCTACACAATTTCTACAAAATTAGTTTTTTTCCTACGCAATTCCAACAGAATGTATTATTTTTTCCCACACATTTCCTACGAATTTATCTTTTTTTCCTACACAATTCCAACGGAACGTGACGAAGCCTGTTTATTCTTTTTCCTACATGTTTCCTACGGATACATTTAAAAACAAATAAAAAAAACAAAACAATACTTGCTTTTTCTTGCTGAAAATGCATAATGATAAATATGATTCGGTACATAAATTTAACAAAAACAAATAACATAAATTCGAAGCACGTTTAAATTACAAATCGTCATTATTCACTAACGAATGCTAATCGATGCTCCTCCAAAATCCAGCACGCGCGAATCCTTTACAGCTTCGGTGCAATTCTTTAATATAGCATGTAGAGTTTTAACAACTTAAAATTAGTATCCAAGATAACATATCAGTATCAAATTGTTTTCTATCTTTAAAAGCGCATTAATTGTAAGGATTGATGAAGCAACAGCAACAGGGGTGGCTGGCAATGGAGAAAAAGACAAGATTGTACTAGTTTTTAGAGCTGGGGTCTTCGGCCCATGATCTGAACTATTGTCGTGAGAGAGCGTTTCCTCGACTTAATCCAGGACTGTAGCTACCTGTTAAAAATAATTATGTAAAAACCATTCTAAGGCCAGGTGCTACCAGTGCTACTAAGAAAGAATTCTAATATATAGCTAATTATATTTATCAAAGTTAGTTACACGAGAAAATGAAAATAAATATTACTTTGTTCTTAAAACTTAAGAAAGAATTCTAATATATAGCTAATTATATTTATCAAAGTTAGTTACACATATCGAAATTAAAAATGTTTAATAAGCAAGGGTAAATTTAAATCGTACAACAAGATTGCAGTTTCATGACAATGTAAAAACCTTACTCTTCACACTTGTATCTTCTGTCGCATTAAGCAAACATGTGTAAAAACCTTTGACTTCATTTTTCTTAATGCTTATGTTTTCTTTATATTAATGCTTGATGCTTCAATCTGGATTTTTAGGAAGCAAGGAAACAAGTCCAAACAATCCAATCATTGTTTTCAGTTATACCATAAGTATAAAATTCAAAGATTACGATCAGTCATCGGATATCTTGTTCAGTCTATTGAAACAGACCCTTAAATCCCAACTAATCTTGTGGACCATTTCAATCATTTTAAAACATACTAGGCTTTAGCCCAACTCACTAGATTACACTCACAAATAACCCTAACACACCTATCAAACCCTAAAATGTAATATCTGCACTTCATCTATTTCCCTCTTTCTCTTTGTCATCTCAAATTAAAGCTTTACTATAAACTTTTGAAGTGCTTTGATTCATAGCCACCCTACATCAAATCTGATTTAGTGCTCCAATTAAGATCAAAGGCATCTACTAAAATCGATCAGCTATTAGTTATTAATCAGAAGATGAGACCTTAACAGAAACCATTTACCGATCGAAAAAAATCAAGGAAGATAGGTGTTCAAAGCTTACCCGGAGGTTATCGTTGCCCTTGTTACTCGTTGGGCTGACGGCTCCGCCGTCAGTCGCCGCCATCCTTCTCTCTCACTCCGTCACTTCTCTCTTTCTAACTCTCTCTCTCTCTCCTCCGCGTTAATTTTATTTATTATAAATATTTTTTTATGATAAATTGGATTCCGACGCATTTCCTACTAATGATTAAAATGAAAACGAATTTCGTAGGAATTGCGTCAGTATTTTCCTACACATTTCCTACGGATATATATAAATGTTTTTTTAAAAATAACATATATGTGTATTACAAAAAAAAAAAAAAAATTACATTCGGTGAATAATCCACATATACGAAATCAATTTAGAAATAACATATATATTTATTAGATAATAAATTTATATTTTAATATCGTTAATTTTGTTTATTATGAATATTTTTTACGATAAATTGAATTCCTACGCATTTCCTACTAATCGTTAATATAAAAACGAATTCCGTCGGAATTCCGTCGAAAATTTCCGACAGTTCTTACGCAGACCGATTCCTACGAATTTCCGACTAATAGTTGAAATGAAAACGAATTCCGTCGGAAATCCATGGGAAATTTCTGACACTTTTCCTACGCATAACAATTTGTGGCTTTTTTGTCGCTTTTTTGTCAGAAAACTAAGACCCTTTCTTGTTTGTCGGAATTTCGTGGGAAAAGTGTCGCCATTTTCGTTCGTAGGAAATGCGTAGGAAATTTTGGTAGGAATAGTAGCAGTTTTCTAGTAGTGATTGTATGTGGCGGAAACATCCACATAAATATCGTTGATGGTTACTATGACCCAATTTTTGCTTGCATCCCCTAATGAGTATGGGAAGCATTGTTAAGTCCTACCTTGAGGCCTTTTCTCAACATGAAGAGGTGATCAATCGACGAAAAAGATTTCACACTTTATGAGGATTATGTTTGTTTTGATGATAATTCCCATTTCGAAAACAACAAGTCTCTTAATGGCTAATGATGTGACACCTCAAGATACAAGAGTAAGGAAACCTCACCCTTATTGTTGAAGGTGATTATTGATGTTAGCATATTGTGCAGAGTCATGAAACCAATTATGAAGAAAATGACGACGTAGAAAAACAAAGGTAGCGATGGAATGATTTATGGAAATACTTAAGGAACTAAATAATACATCAAGTGAAACTTCATAGTCCAAGAACACGCTCTCAAAGGCAGGGAGAATAGTGAGGGACTCATAAATTAAATGGTTGACTCACATGTACACAGGTAGTGATGCAGAAAAATAGTGAAGACAGAGATCATAAGACTATCTCCATGACCAAACCCAACCCAACTTTTTATTAAAAAATTAATATCTCTCTCTTCTATCTACACAACCCAACCTTACTCAATTTTTAACACACACTCACAACCCATCCCAACCTAAAAAATATGTTTTTTTAACGAACTCGGTTTCTAATAAAATTTATATCAGTATGTTCACAAAAAAAAAAGAAATACCATGTATTTAGTTTTTTTTAAATGTTTGAATATTATAAGTTATTTGAGTAATTAAACTAATAGGGGAATTAAGTTGGGTTGCAACCAAGGTTGCTCCACCAACTTGGTTGCCAATTTTAATTTCTTTTTTGATTTTATTAATTACTTAAAGTTTTGTCTTATTGATGATCAACCCAACTTTAGTCACCAATGGACATAGCCTAACTCCCATAAAAAATCATAACAAAAGTGTTTTTTTTTTCAAAGGTAGTTTTTATTTTACTTACTAGCTATTTAATTTTGGCCAAACTTTATATTTTAGTTAGAGTTAAATGCTTAGTTGGTCCCTGTGTTTTGCGAAAATTGCAGACTTGGTCCTAATGGTTCACTAATTACAGAGTTGGTCCTAATAGTTGTAATTTTTGCACTCGGGTGGTCCTTATCATTAACTTAGGTTAGATTTCTCAGTTAGGTTTGTATTAAATTACCAAACTACCCTTGGTTATTAAGAAAAACAATAAATAAAAAATAATTTAATTAAAACAAATATTTCTATGGTCTCACCCCACTTCTTCCCCAAATCACCATCGTACTTACCACCCCCTATATCTCTCTCTACCCAACCCAGATCTCTCTATCTCTTCTCAAACAACCACCACCACCACCACCACACCTCCACCACCGAACACCCACTACCACTACTACAAACCACCATTACAAACCACCATTACAGTCACCTTCTTTAACCTCCACCTAACCTCCACCTCGACACTTTCATACAATTAATTCCCACATCCTTATTTTTAACTCTCCCTCCATATATGTATATATACCAATCATTCAAGATTTCAATCATCAACACCTTCACTTCACATCTTCAATTCTACTAATCAGGGATTTAATTCATTTAAATATAAATATAAGTTAATCACCCAAGCCCCACCCCACCTCCATCTACCTTAACACCAAATTGATAGGAGACCACTTCGATTTACCGATGAGTCGACTCGAACAGTCGTATTCCGACTATCAGTTGAGCCATGAGGAAAATCTGCAACGTTCTTGATTTACCGGTGAGTCGACTCGGATAATCGGATTCTTTTTCCGTGAGGAACTCTCTGTTGAAACCAATGGAGGCGTGGCAGATGGTTTAGGTTATCGGTCGGTAGTCCGATGGCAACAGTGGTGTCGGATGGTGATGGGTCGTTGGAGGGTGTACGGGGAAGAGAACATACCTGGCGGTGGCAGAAGGTTGTTGGTTAGGAATGATGATGATTTCGGGTTTGGAGATGATGGTGTGGATTGATCTTTCGTTGTCGGTGATGGTGCTGGTTGGGAACGATGATGATGTCCAAGTTAGAGAGTAGAGACGTTGATGACGGTGTTGGAGAAACTGATGATGATGCAGTTGAACTGAGAGAGAAAGAAATTTAATTGTGAGATGATTGGGTGGGCCCCCTTATATTTTTACTTTTATTTTTTTAATTGTTGAGGGTAATTTGGTCATTTACCATCAACTTAATTGAGAAATTTAATAGAGGTTAGTGATAAGGACCACCCGAGTGCAAAAATTACAACTATTAGGACCAACTCTGTAATTAGTGAACCATTAGGACCAAGTCTGCAATTTTTGCAAAGCACAGGGACCAACCAAGCATTTAACTTTTTAGTTACATTTTCTTGTTTCATTTAAGGTTATCAAGCCAGGGGTCTTACTGGAAGCAATCTCTCTATTCATATCGAGTAGAGGTAAGGCTGTCTATATCTTATCCTCCTCAGACCGTACCTTAACTTTGCTATTGGTGGGATTTACTGAGTATGATGATGATGATGGTGTGTTTATAGGTTTAAGCAATAATGTTTGATGACAAATTTGATATAGAGTAAACTGCCGTTTTGGTCCCTGAGGTTTGGTCACTTTTACCAATTTAGTCCAATCCTTATAAATATTAAACCCTAAACCCCTGTTCAAAAACTCCCTATTCATTCATTTGTTTGATTACATTCCTGAACATCATACCCACTAAGCATTAACAAATGGAGTAGAATTTCATTTTCAAGCCTACAACTTTAACCAACCCTCAAACAATAATATCATAAACATACATAGATATAAATACCTTCCAGGGTGAAAGAGTGATAATTGAAGTTTCAGCCATTGAAAAAAAAGCAGATAATCCCAAAAGTGCAGCCAAAATCAAATCTTGCTCTCTAAAAACCCTAACCAACACACCCTCAACCAACCCACATCTTATTACACCTGCAAGCATCTAAAATTACTCTGTTTTGACGAATCTAATTCGGGTTCATTGTTGACGAAATTTGTTGGGTAAACTTTGGTTTTGAACACATTGGGGGTTAATGAGATCCGAAGCTTATGTTTGGATTGTGAATTTGGGTTCTTATGGTCTCGAATTGGGGTAAAACGTTTCAAAACTGTTAAAGGGGTGAAAGGGCGATATTGGGTGAAAAGTGGTGGTTTGAGGAGTGTTGTGTTCATGATGGTGGATTGGTGTGTGAAAGAACTATGAAGTGGGTATTTAATAAAAGCTTTAAATAAAATAAAAAAGAAATGACCATTTTGCCTCCGAGAAAAAAGACAAAATAGCAGGATTTAATTTGAAAAATATAACTTGATTTCATTTTTGGAACAAAATGACAATAAAAGTGAAACCACAGGGACCCAGATGGAAAAGGTTTCAAATTTGAACTAAAGTGGCAAAAGTGACCAAATCTTAGGGACCAAAATGGCAATTTACTCTTTGATATATTATAATAAACATTATCATTTAGGATTCACCTAAATGCTTACTAAAACACATCTTGTTCTTTTCGTTTTCATCTTGCATGATACTCGAAAAATTACAGTTAGGTTTTTTTTTTCCAAAAATTAAACTTCATACATACAGCTAACCACTCGAACCCAGAGCTAGTCGGTTCTTCTGGAAATGCGTTGAGACACATCAGTTGACTGGATATCTAGGGGTAAAGCATTGTTTCGGTGCAGGCTGCGAGAGCGATACCAAATTGAGGCAAACTCTGAATACTAGGTATGACCTCAAAATAACAGGGGTCAAGGTCGGCTAGTGAGACGTTTCCTTTTTTGAAATCTATGTAAAACATCATCTATAGCTACTTTCCTAATGGTTTCTCTTGAGAAATCGCGGCAAAAATTCCTTACTTACGGCTCATGTCACATATAAATCGATCCATAAGTACATAAAAACACTGAACACTTAAACAAATAAACAATCATGTTCAATCATAGTCCATAATTTTCAAGCCCTACTAAAATTTAGAACAACCAAAAAGAACATCAAAACAACAAAATCATGCTACTAAAATCTAGAACAACAAAAAAAATAGAGTAAATTACAAGTTTTGTCCTTTATCTATACACTTTTTTTAAGAAGTGTCCTTTAGCGCAAAACTTAACGAGTTATTATGTACTTAATGTATCAAAATATTGCATGGTATGTCCTTTGTTTCTAACCCAGTTAATATTTTTTGGTTAAATTTGGTCACCCAAGGCTATTTTAGTCTTTTTAACCCATATATTTAATATATAATTTAAAACAAATAAAACAAAAGAGTATAAATAATAATAATAATAATTATTATTATAACTATATATATATATATATATATATATATATATATATATATATATATATAAAAGTATATAACCACCACCACCTCCCACCACACCACAACCACCCTTCATCGCCACCACCGTCACCACCCTACATCATCTACAACCACTATCACAATCACCTTCCACCACCATCTCCAAATCAACTCAATAACCTAAGAACCCCCAAAAATCTCCAAAACCCCAAAAAAAAAAACAACTAAACTACCAAATGCGAATCCGACCATCAATGGGTCTCCGGCCACCACCACCTGCAACCATCCCCAACACCATCTCCGTCGCCGCACCTCCACCGCCAGCCACCCACAACCCACCTCAATACCTCTGCCGCCCTTAACAACCGTAAGAACAAAGCAAGATCTGAAAGTGCTTTTGAAAAAAGAGAAAAAGAATGCATAACAAAAGCAGAACACCTAATTCAAAATCATCTTTCCTCCACTGATGTCTAAGTTATCTGCAGGTTCACCATTTAAGTGTGTGATTGAGAGAGAGAGAGAGAGAGAGAGAAAGAGCAGATAGAGAGAGGGGGAGAGTTTAGACAAAGAGAGAAAATGTACATAATTTTTTTTATACTAACTCTTTTTAATTTTTTACATAAATATTAGTTATAAAAATATTAATTTAAATATTAGTTTAAAATATTATAAATAAGATAATTGTTAAATAAAATAATCTCACGTGTATTAAAGAATATACTAATATAAAGAAGTTTATTAAATAGAAGCAAATTAGGAACTATTTCATATAACACTTATACTTTATACTTCAAACGTTGTAATATGTTTTTTAAAATAGAAAAAATTACACAGTTGATTCTAGTGGTGTCTGCCAAATTTCACTGTCGGGTACTAATAGTTTTTTGTTGCAAAATTAGGTATTAACTTTCTAATTTGTCACAATATTAAGTACTAATGCCAAACCATGTTAAGTCTTACTACAATTAATAAAATTCCCTTTAATAACTAAAGGGTCTATTTTTAATTAATTATATTTGAAGAAAATAATTTAAGTAGTGTTTTTCGTTTTATTTATGTTTTTTTATAAAACTAAATGGATTTGAAGTTTATTATTTATAAACTTTGACTTTATAAATAATATGCTAGTAAAATAAACTTTTTAACTTAATCTAAAGAGTAAACTGCCATTTTGGTCCCTGAGGTTTGATCACTTTTACTATTTTAGTCCAAAACTAAAACATTTTAAATCTAGGTCTCTTTGATTTCACTTTTATTGCCATTTTGGTCCAAAAATCAAATCACCTGTTATTTGGCTAAGAAAATCTGGTTATTTTGTCTTTTACTTCAGGGACAAAATGGTCAATCTGAATTTATTATAACATATTATTAATTAAATTTTAAATTAAATATCCCTTTACCATATAAAAGTAGATATATGTTCATCTTCTCCCCACACCAAACCCTAATCCCTAATCCATAATTTCTCCCCCTGCAACCGCCTGATCGACAATGGTGGTTTGCACATGTGGAGCCCCAACCCAACTGAGAACATCCTGGACAACACAAAACCCAGGTCACCGATTTCATCGCTGCAACAAACCATCAAGCCGTGGATTCGTTTCTTGGGCTAAGCCACCGAAGATTCAGAACCCGGCTATGATGATTCCTACACTGTTGGATGATGTGTGCTAAACAGACTATAAAAATTAACAAAATTAGACTCTCTAAACTAGACACTACAAAGCTTTAATTCTAGACTCGACCTAAAACCACACAATCGGCAAGTGTACCGATCAATGTAGTATAACCTAGGAAGTCCGGATATCGAACCACAAGACTCTATGTATCACGCAAACTAGACTCTAACAGACGCTGGCAGACACAACTTAACTTGTTTAATTGTTTTTTTTTTTTTGGGGGGGGGGGTTACGGAAAATCTAGGAAATCTAAATTAAACTACTAAATTAACTATAACTAGACTAAACACGAATTAAAACTGAGGACTTTTCTTATATGAGAACGAGACCACATAGACAAGAATCCTGGATCATTTTTAAGAGATTACCGATTAAGTTAACTGCACGAATTATGGAACCGGGATCATGTGATACTAAACCTATTAAGAACCAACTAAGCCCCTCGACCCTTCTCAAGGAGAAACCTGTGGAACTACCTAGGCCGTTAATCCTACCGGTTATTAGACGTCTTCCCAGTTGTCTAATTATTGTGTAAGTACCCTAATGTTGACCTACTCTTTCCCAATCATAGATCTAGGGTAGTTTGGAGTAATTAATTTGACTTGATAGACTAATAAAACTGACAGGTAAACCAAGACATAACCTTTCCCAAGGACTATCTAAAGCAATTCGCCGGGCAAGACCTACCAATAGCCCCTCACTTCCCAGGTATTAGGACTAGTAGAACACTAAGACTTAGCAAATTATTATCAATTACTTCTAGAGATTACCGGCCGATTCTCCCTAAATAGTTAAGGTTTTCTAACGTGATATAGATACTCACCGAATTCCTAAACTCTAATATGACTCTACGTTGTGATAAAGTCCGTCACTAAGAATCATATGAAGCAAATAATAACAATAAACCGAATCAAAGCACACATATACATCAAATCATTAAACCAAACCTCTTACTAAACACAATTAGTCCATAAAAATCATGCAATTAATAAAACCGGTTAAAACTTTATATTAATCCATTCATCAAGTCTAGGTGGCTTAAATGTTTAGCCAAGCATACTAAAACGTGAAAACAAAGCAAAGATATCTAAACAAGAATTCATCATAACAAGTTTCAAGAAAAGAAATCGACAGAACAAGGGATTAGAAAACCCGATATATTCTTCGTTCTTCGCCTTGAGATCTCCGATTGTGCGCCAAGAATGCTCCAAAGTTGCCCAAAGATGTCTTATTTTCGAAATTAGGGTTGTATGTTGTTTTCTTGTGAATTTCCATCCAAAACCCTAGCTGCTAAAACACATTTTTTCGAAATAGGACCCTAGGCGTGACGCGACGGGGCTAGGCATCACGCGGCGCCTCTCTGCAGATTATTTTATTATTTTTATTGATTTCCAGCTTTCCAATTCGCGTTCGAATCCTGTTTTTCTTCCAAACTGCTCGTTTCGACTCGTTATTCATCACTTTAAGCTACGGGACCTGAAATCAAAGCTTAACGTGAGCAGTATCGAAATTCTAACCTAAACTAGACTCAAAATAACCGAAAACTGGCCAAAAAATACACTATAAACATATGTACTTCGCAGTACATCAAACATCCCCACACTTGCTCTTTTTTCGTCCTCGAAAAAGAATTATGCAACGGAATCATAGACAAATAATCACTCGGGTCGAAAATTATAGGTATAATTAATTAAAACCAAGGCTTGCGTTAGCCGCGATTGCGAATATGCTTGTCCCCCTTAAACCCGTATCCAATCCTAAGCCCTTATAATGTGAATTTAGTTTAAGTGCGGTCAGTCTACCTAGGGTCTCACACTAGAATCTACAGTCCACCTACTCCCGCCTCAAGCTTATAGGACTAAAGGAACGATCATTAGACCAATTCCCAACCGTCTTATATCAAAACCAAGAGAGTTTACAATCAGATTTTTTTTCTCTTTTTTTTCCGTGAGTCTAGACGATGCTTTCCCTAACCAAGAGGCAATCCGGCTGTAGAGTCGCTATCCCCAACCACAGATTACTTAGGTTTCGGTACTTATTTTCTTTTTCTTTGCACGGTCGATTTCACACACCCTAGCGGTAATCTTGCTGTAGAGTTGCTATCCCCAGCTCAGACTACATAGGAATGCATTACTTTCATTTAGTTTCTAGCTCACTTTTTTATTCTATTTTTTTTCGCGTGATCACAAACTCTAACAGTTTTAACTTATAACAGTGTCCCTTACACTATTATCGACAGTTTTGATTTCCCATATCTCCCATGCGAAAACCCACTAGCAGACCGACAATTAAGGTATATTAACTCAAAGGGACTTAAAACCAAACTCGGGCCTATCCACAAATCCCTAACTAGACGCATGCTCGATTTATTTTATTCTCTTATTATTATTATTTCAACCCAAGCAAACAATTCATCTTTTCTATCATTTTCCGTATTGATTGCAAACTTCTTTTTTTATTCGAAAGACATTTTCTGATTTTTTCAAAAAATTTTTTTGAATTTTTCAATTTTTTTATTTATTTTATTTTTTTTTTTTTTTAATTAAGACTCGATTATTTACATGTATCCCATCCCCACACTTAGAGATTGCATTCTCCCTAATGCAAGAACGAAAATACGACTCAACAACTACCTAAAAATAAAAACTGCAAACGAAATATATAAAAAAAATAATACAACAACAACAAAGGGAAACGACTTAACTGAATATGTGAGACTGCCAAAGTGCCAGTCATTTCCACATAAACGCCCTCCAATACCGAACGTGCTCAGCAAACAATACCAAAACTCTCTCTCACACGAACGGAAAGCGGCTCCAATCATCAACCAAAAGCAAACATACCATACCAAGCAAACTACTACCAAACGTTCAACGTACCAACATCCAAAGTTCAAACGAAAAATAAAAACATATGTCTTACTAATACAACCAAATCGAACTACTAAAACAACATAAAAAAATAATCATGAAAGGATATACGCTGCTTCAGTCTATCTCCATCACTCCTCATCTGTCTCCTCCTCCATCTGCTGCACTCCTGAGCCTCCAGCCTGCTGACATCCATACTGTCCAACATAACCATAACCAGTCTGTCCACCCCACTGATCGTACCCCAGATACTGTCCATAGACGTACGAAGTCTGCTGCTCACCTCCATACTGTGGTGGAGGAAGTAACCCGGAAAGAGGTGGAGGAACCTCTTGGCTCATACCTGACATCATATACCTGAGCATGTCATCCTGGCGGTGGTGGCTCTGCATCGTCCACTGGTGATCAACTCTCATTCTGTTTTCTAGCTGATCAAATCGATGCTGGGTCATGTCATAAGCAGCTTCAGGAGTGTGAACGGGCTAGGTCGTGGTTGTCTAAGTGGTTGCTGTGGAACTAGGACCTCACGCCTCTTTCTAGGTACCGGCTGTCGTGCCGGAGGAGCGCCCTGTGAGTAATTCCATTCTGGCGGGTCCGAAGATGTTAGAACACGCGCTAACTGTAGATCCGCAACACTCCAATAAACCGTTGGAAAACTCTCATGCATCTGCTCAACCTTATATTTCGTGAGAGCCCGTAAATTCCTTGCCAACCTAGCTATGTATGGCCGAAGATCCATTGCAGCCCATTTTCCTCCCTTACGAGGTCGATTGCATGACCATGCGAAGAAACTTGCCAAGTTCCAATTCCTTTGTTCCACCATACACATCAACGCAAAAATATCCAACCAATTGGCCTTATTCTCACCCGACTTTCTCGCCACAACCGTAGTCGCCAATGCCTTCAGAATATACCTATGTATCGGATCACGAACCGATGTGATAAGGTTCATTTGGGCGAACGGTTAGGTCACAATTGTTTCCCAAAATCTAGCCAAATCCGCCGAATCCAAACAATTTGGCCGAGGATGATTGTACACACCCCTTAACCCATTAACAAACTCATCTGTCTGCACCTCCTCCTCCGTGTAGAAACCCAAAGCCACTCCAAACTGAGCAATACTCATCTCATATAAATTCCTGCCCAATGAGAACGAAACCACGTTTTTCTCAGCAAAAGCACCCTCTTTATGACGAAAGGTACAATGGAACTCAAGTTTCAGTTCCGTATATTGTTTCCAATCACAATCCATTGCCACTCTCAGTCTTGGCCCCAACAATTCCGCTACACGATCACTAGCTCCCATTCCTTGCAACCACTCCCAATCGATCGTGCGATGCTCCAACATTTGAGTTACCACATATTTCTTTAGTTTTACCCTTTCTTCACTATCTTCTTCAAAATCCAAGACCGGGTGATCAACTATCCTCTCAACTCGAGAATAAACTCTCCTATCGTTTCCACGATAATGGATTTTCCTTTTCCTTGGGTTAACCGATGAGCCTTCACCTGACATGTTTCTGCAAAACAAGAAAGATTTGACAAGAAAAACAATGCAGAATGTTAGTAATCACAAACTATTTTTGGTGTTTTAAAATTTTTTTTTTAGAAATTAGAATAGCCGTATAGCATTTCATTCGCGGCTAATTCCGAAAACATGGGTTACCGTTTACAAAAGCGTAAGTTAAACATCATTCTACCCGAATGGAGATTGAGTACGGGCAAAATGTTGTGAACTTGTACGTGCATATTAGTAAACCCGACACTAGACTCAAAGTACTACTCTAAAAAAACTACTAGACTCAATAACTCGAACGACCTAAGACTCAATGTACACTATCTCCTCCCGGCACTTTAATTGTCCTCAATTAAGCATAAGTGCCAAAATATCCCCACACTTAAGGCTAAACAAGTGAGAGTTTGAACCTTTTAAACCGTAGGGCGACATTTTGTGCAACAAAAGTCGTTTAGAAAACTAATTAGATTTGCAAAAGTCAGTTCAAAAACCTATTTCTTTTAGCAAAAACTTCTTAGTGTTAGCCAAACAACCCCTTGTAGTTCAAACATGTTGCCTAGATGTCCACACATAACTCACAAGTTTCAAAAAACCCCAAGTAAACCAACCCAAACCATCTGCAAGCCTCATTCTATGTAAACATCCCAAACAAAACCACCCGCATACCACTAGCATCATTAACGGATCAAAAACCTCAACTTTAGCAAACTACGTAAACCCTAGACCTAAAACATGAGTGACCCGACACTACAAATGAACAATAATGATACCTACTAATGAGAAATCACAGAAAACATACCTTGGAGTCGGATTAAGCAAGAAAAATGAAGCCTTGAACTTGTGGTGCACGAGTTTGTCCAAAAACGTGAAGATTTATCGCGATTTCAGGTGAAATTGATGGTGAGAATGGTAGGGAAAGTGATTGTGGTGATGTAGGAAGAAGAATGGAGTGATTTGGTGGAGAAATGAGCAAGATATGGTGATTTTTGTTTTTGGGCGACTAGGGTTTCGAAATGGAGAAAAGGAAAGGTGATATGCAGCGAACAGGGTCAAAAACAACACTTAAACCGGCTCAAGGGGGCCTCGCGCGACGCGTGGGGGTGAAGGGGGGTCTCGCGTAGCGCAGCGCTACCAAAAACAATTAATTTTTTTCCTTTTGGCCTCGCGTGACGCTAAGGCCCTAGGCGTCACGCCTATGGCCGTTTTTCACAGAATGTTGCGAGAAAATTTGTTGTTCATGCCTTAGAATTTTTTTCAAAACCTTTCCCCACCATTCAAAATTCCCAAAAATTTTCTAAGTACCAAGGAAACATGCCTGGGACCTCTTTTCTCATGCTTCTTCCGTTCCATGGCGGTGACGAAACCTGTGAAAATCTCAACAACACAAAACAAAAAACCGAAAATCTACGACAAAATTTGTTAGAACGCATAAATACTCAAAAGACGACTTTTATACAAACAATACAAAATGTACACTTGGGCTTTCACCCAAAACACTAATTGGCGGCTTTAGGTGGGATTTCGAGAGGAATTTCCTCCCGCTCATCCTTATTTATTGCTCCTCCAACGTACTGTTTCAAACGATGGCCATTCACCGTCCAAGTACGGCCATCCGTCTCATCCATGATTTCCACCGCTCCATACGGAAACACATAGTGAACCATAAAAGGTCCCGACCACTTCGATTTCAACTTACCTGCAAAAAGCTTCAATCTTGAGTTGTAAAGAAGCACTTTGTCGCCTTTGCTAAACTCCTTCACTTTCCTCAACCTTCTATCATGTAACAACTTCGTTCTCTCTTTGATTCCCAATGATCGAGCATACGCTGTATCCCTAAGCTCCTCAAGCTCATGAATTTGAAAGAAACGCTTCCTAGGGGCTTCGGTCATGTCTAAATTAACGGTTTTTAATGCCCAAAGCGCTCTATGCTCTAACTCTACGGGAAGATGACAAGCTTTTCCATAGACGATCATAAAAGGTGTGGTTCCTAAAGGTGTCTTGTAGGCGGTTCTAAACGCCCACAATGCATCGTCTAGCTTGTCCGACCAATCTTTCCTATTTTTACCCACTGTTTTCTCTAAGATTCGTTTAATATCGCGATTTGCATTCTCCACTTGTCCACTTGTTTGTGGATGATATGCGGTAGACAAACGATGAGTGACACCATAGCGTGCAAGCAACTTCTCCATCAATGCATTGCAAAAGTGAGTGCCAAAAGTGAGTGCCACGGTCACTAATTAAGGCCTTAGGAGTACCGAATCGAGAAAAGAGCTTTTTGAGAAATTTCAACACTACTCGGGCTTCGTTTGTGGGAAGAGCTTGGGCCTCAACCCATTTAGACACGTAGTCAATCGCCACGAGTATATAACGGTTTCCTTTGGAGGTTGGGAAAGGTCCCATGAAATCGATGCCCCAAACGTCAAAAACCTCTACTACTTGTATGGGGTTTTGAGGCATCTCATCTTTGGCGGAAATATTGCCGGTTCGTTGACATGCATCACACATCTTCACGAACTCCTCGGCATCTCTAAGATCGGTAGGCCAATAGAAACCACAATCAAATACCTTTTGGGCGGTGGAGTGTGCACCATGGTGTCCTCCCGTGAGACCCTCATGCACATGCTTTATGATGTTCCACCCCTCCTCTCTCGACACACAGCATCTAAGAACTCTATCTCCCCCTATCCGGAAAAGAAAAGGGTCATCCCACACATACTTCCTCGCCTCACTAATTAAACGCTTCTTTTGTTGTGTGGACATCCCTTTCACAACACTGCCACTAGAGAGGTAATTTGCTAAGTCGCAAAACCATGGCAATCCTTCTTTTTCGGCCTCAACAAACTCTATAGACTCGTGAGGGAACGTATCTCCAATCTCCTCCTCACAGATCTCTTCACTCTTGGGATCCTCTAGACGCGATAAATGATCGACCGCCATATTCTCGGCCCCACTCTTGTCCCTAATCTCAATATCGAACTCGTTAAGCAAAAGAATCCACCGAATGAGTCGGGGTTTGGCGTCTTTCTTTTGAAAAAGAAAACGCAAAGTGGAGTGGTCGGTGAATACTATCGTTTTGGATAACACGAGGTATGAGCGGAATTTATCAAAAGCGAAAACTACGGCTAAAAGCTCTTTCTCCATGGTAGTGTAGTTCTCTTGAGCATCATTGAGCGTCTTGCTCGCGTAGTAAATGGGGTGGAAGTGCTTATCCTTTCTTTGTCCTAAAACCGCTCCAACGGCATAGTCACTCGCATCGCACATGAGCTCAAACGGCAAGCTCCAGTCGGGCGAGATAAGAATAAGTGCACTAACCAACTGCTCCTTCAAAAAGTTGAAGGCTTTTAGACACTCCTCATCGAAGACGAATGGAACATCCTTTTCTAGCAAACGGGTCATGGGGCGGGTGGTTTTTGAAAAATCCCTAATGAAGCGCCTATAGAAGCCCGCATGCCCTAGAAAACTCCTAATCGACTTAACACTCGTGGGTGGAGGTAACCTACTAATGGTGTCTATTTTCGCACGATCTACCTCAATACCCTCTCTTGATATCTTATGCCCTAACACAATACCTTCTGTCACCATGAAGTAACACTTCTCCCAATTTAGCATAAGCTTCGTCTCCACGCACCGCTTCAACATACTCTCCAAATTCTTCAAACACACATCGAAAGAATCACCATAAACTGAAAAATCATCCATGAAAACCTCCATGGAAGTCTCTATCATATCCAGAAATATGGCGACCATGCAACGCTGAAAAGTAGCTGGAGCGTTACATAACCCGAATGGCATGCGTCGGTACGCATAGGTGCCATAGGGGTATGTGAAGGTGGTCTTATCCTGATCCTCCGGTGCGATGGGGATCTGGAAGTAACCGGAAAAGCTGTCTAGAAAACAATAAGATTGTTGACCGGTGAGACGCTCCAACATTTGATATATGAAAGGCAATGGGAAGTGGTCTTTACGGGTGGCATCATTCAACTTTCGGTAGTCGATGCACACACGCCACCCCGTGACCGTGCGAGAATGGATAAGCTCATTCTTTTCATTCATGACAACGATCATCCCCCCTTTCTTGGGGACAACCTGAGTGGGACTAACCCAAGGTGAATCAGAAATGGGATAGATCATCCTGGCATCTAGGAGTTTAAGAACCTCCTTCTTCACTACATCTTGCATGTTGGGGTTAAGCCTTCTTTGGGGTTGCACCACCGGTTTGAAATCATCCTCCATGAGTATCCGGTGAGTGCAATAAGAAGGGCTTATGCCCTTGATGTCGGACAACCTCCATGCAATAGCCTCTCGATTGGACCTCAAAACCTCTAACAACCTCAACTTCTCACTTTCCGCTAACGCGGATGAAATAATAACGGGTAGCTCGGAACCCTACCCTAAGAAAGCATACTCTAGATGAGCTGGAAGTACCTTAAGCTCTAAGGGTGGGGGTTGGGTGGTGTCATCACTAACCGCTAACACATCGGGGATTAGATGAATCCCCTCCTCTTCAACTTCATCTACACTCTTCACCTCCTCCTCTATCTTCTCTCCTACCACTAGGTCCGCTCCACTAATGTACTCTAAGCATTGATTGACACATGAGATAAACGAATTCAAAAAGTAGACGGAATGACAAGGACCACTATAGTCATCCGAACCGCTCGGGTGGTTCATGGAACGCTCTATCTCAAATATAACCCTCTCCTCACCGACCCTAAGGGTGATCTTACCATCGTAAACATCTATGAGAGCCTTAGCGGTACGCAAGAAAGGACGACCTAGTATAATGGGGACTCTTTCATCCGCTTCCATATCAAGAATTACGAAATCGGCGGGGAACACAAATTTGTCTACTTTGACCAACAAATTCTCAACTATACCCCTAGGGTATTTAATGGACCGATCAGCTAGGGACAATGTCATTCAGGTCGGTGCGAGCTCTCCTAGGTCTAGTTTCTCATAAAGAGAAAAGGGCATCAAATTGATGCTAGCACCTAAGTCGGCTAAAGCTCTAGTGTTGGTATTGCTACCGAATAGACAAGGAATGGTAAAGATGCCGAGATCGGTAAGCTTTTCGGGAAGCTTATTTAACACAACGGCGGAACATCCCCCATTCAACGGAACGTTAGACAACTCTCCCAACTTTTCTTTGTTCCTAAGGAGATCTTTCAAGAATATCGCGTATTTAGGCATCGATTGGAGTGCCTCGATAAACGGAAGATTAATCTTCAATTGCTTGAAGATGTCTAAAAATTGCCCGTATTCCCTTGAGTATTTTTGGTTCTTAAGACGTGAGGGAAATGGAACATACGCATGGTCTACTAAAGGTGAAGGTCTAACGTCTATAGGGGTTTTCTCAACTTTCTTCTCACTTTGAGACTCACCGGGCTGTGCGGTACTTGCTGGGCTTAGCCTCTTTTGCACTTTGCCGGGAGCCTCCATTTCGATCTCCTCATCTATCACATCTCCCTCTTCATCAACTGCTCTCTCCTCGACTCTAGGGTTTCCTACGGTCTTGCCACTACGAGTGGTAATGGCTTTTGCATGGGCATTAGGATTGGGTTGGGTGTTACCCGCGAACTGACCGGGTAGCCTCTCCTCTAATTTTCTAGACATATCCCCTACAACTCTTTGAAGGTCTTGGAATGAGGCTTGGTGGTTCTTAAGCATGAGATCGTGTTCACTAAGGGTCTTTTGAGTGGTTTGGTCCCTAACAATTAGTTGACTCATCATGGACTCCATCCTTTCTAAACTACCCCCTAGATCATAGCTTGAACCTTGACCTGTTTGACCTTGGTTATTTGACCCCCCATCCTTGACCTGCCCATTGAACCCCTTGTTGAACTGTCCACCTGAACCCCCACCAAAAAGTAAACCCTGGCCCCTATTGGTATTTTGAGCTATTTGAAAACCAGGGGGTCCATTTGATCGAAAATTGTTATTATTATTAAAGTTGTTATTATTATTATTATTTCGCCAACCCGACCCAAAATTATAATTATTACCAAACCCGCTAGGTTGACCTTTACCAAAACCGCCTACAAAATCAACTTGCTCCTCTCCAACTAACAATGGGCACGCATTCATGTCGTGTCCCCCTCGGCAATACTCACATTTGTCTACTTTAGCCTTAATTTCCTTAAGTTCCCTAGACATGTTTTCCAACACAACGGCTAAACTAGGATCCATGGTGACATGGTTCACTCCTCGGGTGGGTGCACTAGTAGTGGTATTCGAATTACCACTTTGATACCGCTGATCGGCTCGTGACTGAGATTGAGACTGAGCAAATGCCTCAAAACGCTCTAAACATTCAGCAACTGTAAGAATACCCATCATATGCCCCCCGCATTAGTATCGAAACGATCACGAGTCTCTTGGGTGAGACCGTTGTAGAATTTCTCACATAAAGCCCAATCGGAAAGACCATGCTGGGAGCAACGAGCACAAAGGTTTTGGAAACGCTCCCAAGCAAGGTAGTTGGGCTCATCGGGCTCCATGCGGAAGGAGTGGATTTGGTCTCTAAGACGTGAGGCTTTAGCGGGCGGGAAATACTTGTTCAAAAAGGCTTGACGAAGTCCCGCCCAAGTAGTAAAGGTACCGGTTGGTTGAGAGTCCAACCAAGTAGCCGCATGGCCGGCTAATGAGAATGGGAAAAGCTGTAGGTAGGTGGCATCGTTGGGTGCACCGTGAAGGCTAAAAGTAGCTAGCATACGAGAGAAACGGTTGATGTGGGCTGGGGCGTCCTCATCGTCTCGGCCATGGAATTGGATTGTATTGGTGATAGCCTGCATGGCATAAGATGGAATCTGCCATGAGTTTTCGTTGACTATGGGTGGAACGGTGATGGGTGAAGCGAGGCCGGTGAAATTTTGGGTGGCTTGCTGATGGATGGTTTGCCTAGGGTTGGCCATTGGTTGTAAGTTTTCTGGATTACTAGAGGAACTAGAAATAGGACTATCGGGTGGAGAAACCTTAGGTGAGGTTTTAGGTGAATGGTTTGGCGAAGGTGGTGGGGTAGGAGGTGGGGTGGGTAACGGGGTGGAATCGAAATTGGGAAAACGAGAAGAGGATGAAGAAGTAACCTGAGGGCCTTGGCCCAATTGAGATAATGACTCCTTGACTGGTGGTGGCGGTCTGTGCGAGCGCAGAGCACCTAATTCAAAATCATTTAAGAATGCATAACAAATGCAGAACACCTAATTCAAAATCATCTTTCCTCCACTGATGTCTAAGTTATCTGCAGGTTCACCATTTAAGTGTGTGATTGAGAGAGAGAGAGAGAGAGAGAGAGAGAAAGAAAGAAGATAGAGAGAGGGGGAGGGTTTAGACAGAGAGAAAAAATGTACATAATTTTTTTATATTAAGTCTTTTTAATTTTTTACATAAATATTAGTTATAAAAATATTAATTTAAATATTAGTTTAAAGTATTATAAATAAGATAATAGTTAAATAAAATAATCTCACGTGTATTAAAGAATATACTAATTAAAAGAAGTTTATTAAATAGAAGCAAATTAGGAACTATTTCATATAACACTTATACTTTATACTTCAAACGTTGTAATATGTTTTTTAAAATAGAAAAAATTACACAGTTGATTCTAGTGGTGTTTGCCAAATTTCACTGTCGGGTACTAATAGTTTTTTGTTGCAAAATTAGGTATTAACTTTCTAATTTGTCACAATATTAAGTACTAATGCCAAACCATGTTAAGTCTTACTACAATTAATAAAATTCTCTTTAATAACTAAAGGGTCTATTTTTAATTAATTATATTTGAAGAAAATAATTTAAGTAGTGTTTTTCGTTTTATTTATATTTTTTATAAAACTAAATGGATTTGAAGTTTATTATTTATAAACTTTGACTTTATAAATAATATGCTGAGTAAACTGCTATTTTGGTCCCTGTAGTTTGCGCGCTTTTGCCATTTTAGTCCAAATCTCAAACTTTTTAAATCTGGGTCCCTGTGGTTTCACTTTTATTGCCATTTTAGTCCAAAATTCAAATCAGGTCAGATTCCCCAATTAAACCCTCAACTTTTGTCCTTTTTCACATGGGTAATT
This sequence comes from Helianthus annuus, assembly GCF_002127325.2. Lineage (NCBI taxonomy): Eukaryota > Viridiplantae > Streptophyta > Magnoliopsida > Asterales > Asteraceae > Helianthus > Helianthus annuus. Next base: position 146,436,132 of record NC_035437.2, on the reverse strand, counting down.
TTGTCATTTACATTTTATTATAACTTATTATCAATTAAAATTAATAAAAATAAATTATTATAACCTGGCCCTATATAAAAACCCATCTCCTTCCCCAAATCTACCCTAATTCAAACCCTAATTTGTCTGCAGATCGAGGATGGTGGTGTGCCACTACACAATTCCTAGAGACAGAATATTGTTGCATCTTCTTTCAATACCCAACACAATGTCCAGTTATACCCACCGAGGTAAATCGGTAATTGGTAAAAACAATCGGAAGATCATATTGTTGGTTTTGTATTTGGCAACTTCATCTATCTCTCAAAACTCACAATTGATTTTGTTGTTTGATTCCCTTTCGAAAGGGATAGATAGTTGTGGAGGATTTTAAACTTTATTCGTTTGGAAATTTGAAACTTTGCTGTCTGGTCTTTATTTGGATTCTTAGTGGATTGATATTTTGGATGTTATTGCGTGCTTTTGTGGGTTTTTTCTTCGGGTTTTCAGTCTAATAGGTTACTCAATAGATTGCATTTGAGGGTTTTGAGAATTAGGGTTTGGATCAAGATTTGTGATTACTGCTGTTAACAATGATGGTTGTTCATATGCAGAGGTTGCAAGAGTATCTTTTGAGTAGCTTAGATTGAGCGAATATTGAGTGTTGAAATGAGTGAAAGGACATGGTTAATAGAGATGAGAATAGTTCATGGTTCATTTTTATGTTGGGACAACTAATTTTTAAAGGGGTTAAAAGATTTTGTTTAGTGATAGCTCTGGCAGTTATTGTTGTTTCAGTTGGAGGGATGTCTCGGTGCTTTCCGTTTCCTCCACCGGGATATGAAAAGAAGCCTATAACAGATGATCCCGACTTGTTAAAGATGGTAACTTTAGGGGAAGATGAAGTTGAGAGGGTAGATGAAGATGATGATTATCTGTAAATGTATATTTATTAGGGTATAAATGAATTATATATAATTAATTTAGTTTATTAATATGTTATAATAAATTAAGATGGACAAAATTGCCCCTGAACAAAAAGACAAAATAGGCATGTTGGAACAGTAAAAAATAGGGTTTTTGAATTTTGGACTAAAATGGCAATAAAAGTGAAACCACAGGGATCCAGATTTAAAAAGTTTGAGATTTGGACTAAAATGGCAAAACTGCCCAAACCACAGGGACCAAAATGGCAGTTTACTCATAATATGCTAGTAAAATAAACTTTTTAACTTAATCTAAAGAGTAAACTGCCCTTTTGGTCCCTGAGGTTTGGTCACTTTTACTATTTTAGTTCAAAACTAAAACATTTTAAATCTAGGTCTCTTTGGTTTCACTTTTATTGCCATTTTGGTCCAAAAATCAAATCCCCTGTTATTTGGCTAAGAAAATCTAGTTATTTTGTCTTTTACTTCAGGGACAAAGTGGTCAATCTGAATTTATTATAACATATTATTAATTAAATTAATTAAATTAAATATCCCTTTACCCTATAAAAGTAGATATATGTTCATCTTCTCCCCACACCAAACCCTAATCCCTAATCCATAATTTCTCCCCCTGCAACCGCTTGATCGACAATGGTGGTTTGCACATGTGGAGCCCCAACCCAACTGAGAACATCCTGGACAACACAAAACCCAGGTCGTCGATTTCATTGCTGCAACAAACCATCAAGCTGTGGATTCGTTTATTGGGCTAAGCCACCGAAGATTCAAAACCCGGCTATGATGATTCCTACACTGTTGGATGATGTGTGATAAACAGACTATAAAAATTAACCAAATTAGACTCTCTAAACTAGACACTACAAAGCTTTAATTCTAGACGCGACCTAAAACCACACAATCGGCAAGTGTACCGTTCAATGTAGTATAACCTAGGAAGTCCGGATATCGAACCACAAGACTCTATGTATCACGCAAACTAGACTCTAACAGACGCTGACAGACACAACTTAACTTGTTTAATTGTTTTGGGGGGTGGGGTTACGGAAAATCTAGGAAATCTAAATTAAACTACTAAATTAACTATAACTAGACTAAACACGAATTAAAACTGAGGACTTTTCTTATGTGAGAATGAGACCACCTAGACAAGAATCCTTGATCATTTTTAAGAGATTACTGATTAAGTTAACTGCACGAATTATGGAACCGGGATCATGTGATACTAAACCTATTAAGAACCAACTAAGCCCCTCGACCCTTCTCAAGGAGAAACCTGTGGAACTACCTAGGCCGTTAATCCTACCGGTTATTAGACGTCTTCCCAGTTATCTAATTATTGTGTAAGTACCCTAATGTTGACCTACTCTTTCCCAATCATAGATCTAGGGTAGTTTGGAGTAATTAATTTGACTTGATAGACTAATAAAACTGACAGGTAAACCAAGACATAACCTTTCCCAAGGACTATCTAAAGCAATTCGCCGGGTAAGACCTACCAATAGCCCCTCACTTCCCAGGTATTAGGACTAGTAGAACACTAAGACTTAGCAAATTATTATCAATTACTTCTAGAGATTACCGGCCGATTCTCCCTAAAGAGTTAAGGTTTTCTAACGTGTAACAACTGCCACTAAAATCCATAATTAGGATGATAATTAGCTAGTAAGGAAACCCTAATTAAGAAACCCAAGTAATTCTGCACTAACCCAAAAATTTCCAGAACAATCAGAATCAGGATCAGGGCCCCTAAAACTCAGGGGGGGCAAAACCCTAGTTACGATTATCATCATAACTCTCTGTCGAAATAGAATTTTGAAAATCTATCGACTCAGCAAGCCTACACACGCAAAAACCTAGTCTATGAAAGTAGGGTGGTCACTCGCGTAGCGCGACGCCTAAAGGGGTACCCCCTCGCGCTACGCGACGGTGTCAAAATTTCAGTATAAATAGCAGGGGTTGGGACTTGAAATCTGGCACTTGAACGACGTTAAAATTCATAATATACGTCGAGTTATAAGCAAAACAGTTCACAAACACACACGATTATCGAAACGCTGCCGCAATCAGGGTAATAACTCGATCGCTATTACGATTCAACGTCCGATCGATTATAACTATCCAACGATAGTCCGGGTGCTGCTCAATTGAGCTTGTACTTTGATTATTCGTCGTGATTTCAACTTGAATATTAGAGTGCTGTTCGAATTCGGACTATGCTCTGTTATTCGTTGTGAATCCGATTGAATTATCGAGTATTGCACTGATTAATCATTGTGAAAGTTTAATCTCGTGAATTGACGTAACTGCTGTATTAGTTACTAACCTGTGTGTGTGCATTGTGTTAAATTAGGTTTAAGCAAGGCTAATCAGTAGGCTTATATCTATTGCTCGTTAATCTGCAATGTGAGTCATTCTTCTTTTTAAACTGTTTTCTCACAGTTTGTGAGTAAGTATTACAATACCTCAAATTATTTTCAAGGTTATAATTACAGGGATTAAGTCTTTGTAATCACCAAATTACAGCTGGTATGTGGGGTATTGTGCACATTACTGTTATTATCACTCTATGTGAGTGAATATTACTCTATGTGAGTTATTATTACTCTGTGTGAGTACACCGTCACTATTTAGGCAACGGGACCCAATAGTGGTATGACCACAGTCACAGAAATGAATCGAGTGACAAATACCCATTCTTGATAATTGGTTGATAGAAACATTGTAATCGCTCTTAATACTGTAAATTATAACTAACGAGTCGTTTTAGAAAACAGAATGATTCACTCAGTATTTTCCGCTGACAAAACCTTTTTCAAACATGTTTCAGGTGATCTGTGTGATCCAGGAAAAGTGCAGTAAAGCACTATCAAGCTCAGAGAAGTGGCTCAGTGTAAATAAATGAATAAAACGTGTTTTGAAAAATAAAGATTTCTGTGTGAAATCAACGTATTGTAAATTATGGGATTTATCCCTTAAACTTTGTGTAATATATTAAACGAGCATATTTCACGGATAAAAGATCCTGTTATAAAAAGACTTCCGCTGCCGCATTAATTAAATACCACGGGAACTATCTCGCGGTCCCCCGACTCCGTCCAGGGTGGGTTGGGGAGCCGTGACAGCGAAGGTGGTATCAGAGCTAATTATTAAATTGAGCCACTGATCGAGCCACTGATTAAGCCTAAATTAAGTATTATGTTCAAAATACTTAATTTTACTAATTGTTATTCTGTGATTATTTATTAACTGATTATTTGATAGTTACAGTATGGGTAAACAAAAGCTGTCTACCATCTACCATAAACTAGATGTTGCATCTTCTTCTAAAAACCCAGTAAACCTAGAAGAAGGAATCTTTGTCCGCAAGGCAAACTATGAGAATCCACTTTCCCCAGAAAAAAGGGATTCGATACTTTAAAAGAGTCAGGAGACAAAGAAACCCCGAACCAAGAGAGTTAGGTTTAACCCAGAAGTCCAAGAGTTGGGTAATAGTACACCTTGGGAAGATAAAATAGACGGGAAATGGGCAAATCTCTATATGCTAGCTACTGTAGCAGAAAATGCTAATCTTTAAATATCCGATAAGTTGGGTCTAGTAAGAGAAATCACAATCCCGTAAATAAATAAAGTCCTAAGCATGTTTATTCCTGTTGTTCTTTGTATAAATTAGTATGCAATAAAACTTCAGTGTTTTGTTTGTTAAACTTTGTTCCAAAGTTTTAACATTGCATTTTACGTATATGCTATGCAGCATGAATGAGATGTCGGAAACATTCCAGAATCTCAACTTATATCCAGTGCCTATCGAAGTCTCTCACGACTTTACTGGTTACATTGCTGACATAGAAGAACCTGTGGAATTCCAAGCTCCACCGCTGGAAAAAGCCAAACCTAAAAAGAAGAGAAGATATGTAGGGTGGAGGAAAGTGCGCCGTAGGAAAACTGCCACTAGGAAACTCCCTAAAATAGAAAATCCTGTGATCATGAACAAGGGAAAGGAAATAGAAACTGGAGAAGGTTCGAAATCACCTGAAAAAGAAATAGGAATAGATCTGAAGCAAAAGGGAATAGAGATTGGCGAAAGCTCTAAACAGTCTGAGGAAATCACGTTCCAGGACGAAATAGATCGCCTATTAGAGAATTGTGATGTTTTAGAGCCTATCAACGATAATCTCTTTTCTTACCCGGCTGCAGTTCAATTCCCACTAAACCTAGGACCAGCTATTCCAGAACCACTAGTTCATACCAGACCATTAGGCCAAATGGAGGAATGGTGGACCAATGACTGGCAATTCAAAAATATAGTTAACAGTCCTTATAGCTTCCTTCCACAATTTGACCCAGAACCACTCCCAAATCCTCCCATGAGTAATGAAAACCTAGCTGAACTCCGTCAGTTCGGTGAAGAACTGATAGGTACAGGTAATAGGATCAGGGAAATGGGGGAGCATCTAACTTGGAAGTACGATGAGAGGGAACATCGTTACTAGAACAGTCAGTTAAACCACAGAAAACCCTATTGTATGATAGTAACTTAAAATTCTGTAAAATGGGCAATAAAACTCTGTAAGATACGGTGTGTATGGATGCATATACAATATACTAACAAAGTAAAAGTCGAGAAATCGACAATTTTGGTGATACTTGTATATTGTGATAATCTATGTGTATCTATGTGAATTTTGTCATTGATAAGTTAGACACTAATAATTTTACCAATTAACAGATGGAAAACGCTAATAATGAACCAATTAATGAAGAAAATCAATCTGAGCAAGAACAGGAAGATCAATATATAACTCGACAAGATATCGAGCATTTTATCGCCCAAGGGATAGCTCATGCTATTCCAGAAATTGTAGCTGCTGTTCGAAAACCTGCCGAACCACAATTAATTCCTAGTAAACGTATTCCAGAAGATAACGGCAGTAACAGCATAAATGGAGGCGGCAATCATGATGATCATGATCCGCAGCAGGCCCCACTCCCTAAAAGAATGAAAGCTGCAACGCCTGGTTGCACTTACAAAGAATTTCTTGCTTGCAAACCCGCTGAATTTGCAGGTAACGAAGGGGCAACTGCAACACTGCGTTGGTTAGAGAAAACCGAGGCAGTAATTGCAATAAGTAAATGTGCCAAAGAGGATCAGGTGATGTATGCATCAAATCTGTTCAAAGAAGGAGCACTCGAATGGTGGAACACGGTCCTCCAGGCAAAAGGAAGAAGGATAGCTTATGCAATGAGTTGGGAAGAATTTAAGAGTCTTGTAGAAAGAAAATTCTGTCCCGAATACGAGAAGGAACAGATGGCAAACAAGTTCCTAAGTCATCGTATGCTAGGAGTAGATTGTCGGGGATATACTTCGACATTCTTTGAATACGCAAGGGTAGTGCCATCACTGGCTTCGCCAGAACCGGTACTTATCTCTCGTTACATCTGGGGGTTAATTAGTGAAATCCGAAACATCGTTAAAGCTGCGAGACCTCGTACTATTGACGATGCTGTAGAATTAGCTAATACCCTAACCGATGAATTAGTACGCACAAGAGTGGAAGATCGCAAGAAGGAATTAGCTCACAAGATTACCCAAGGATTTCGTGTGGGTAATGCCAAGAAAAGAGGAACCGGACAATCCTCATCATCTCCTTTCTGCAAAATTTGCAAAAAGAAGCATTATGGACAATGCAACATGGTTTGCAATTTTTGCAAAATGAAAGGACATCGGGAAGAAGACTGCAGGAAGAAAACAAAAGTTTGTTATAATTGCAGAGAGAGGGGACACTTTCAATCTGAATGTCCTAAGTTAGCTAAACCTATAGTTAACCAAACCAAACCAGCTGAAGGAACAACTAAGAGAAATGCACGCGCATTCCAGCTGACCACTCAAGAGGCCGAACTCATTCCAGATGTGATAGCTGGTACGTTCTTAGTTCACAACGTCTTTGCAAAAGTATTATTTGACTCTGGTGCGAACCAAAGTTTTATAAATACTTTATTTTGCCAAGATCTTAAGTTACCATTAACCACTCTTAGGCAAAACTTCACAGTAGAAACCGCAGAAGGAAATTCTGTGAAAATAGATAAAATCTGGCAAGAAGGAAAAATAGAATTATTAGGCCATAAGTTTTCTGCAAATTTGTTACCAATGAATTTAGCAGGATTCGATGTAGTATTAGGAATGGATTGGTTAATAGCCAACCATGCACGGATCCTATGTGACAAAAATGCAGTAGAAATTCAAACCCCTACAGGAGAAGTAATTTTGATTACAGGAGATAAACAGCGAAAACCACTCAAATTTATCTCAGTAATGAAGTTGGCTAGTTATTCGAGAAAACAGGAAATGGTGTATATGATTTCAGTAATCATTAACACTAAGGATAAGGAACTTCAGGACATCCCGGTAGTGTCAGAATACCCAGACGTTTTTCCAGAAGAATTACCTGGATTACCACCTGATAGAGAAGTAGAGTTTAGAATCCATTTAATTCCAGGTACTACACCAATAGCTAAAGCACCATATAGATTAGCACCTACCGAAATGCTAGAATTGAAACAGCAATTAGAGGAATTATTAAGCAAAGGATTCATACAACCTAGTTCATCCCCTTGGGGTGCACCAGTATTGTTTGTGAAAAAGAAAGATGGATCGATGAGAATGTGTATCGATTATAGAGAATTGAATAAGGTTACGATTAAGAATCGATACCCACTACCTAGGATTGATGATCTTTTTGATCAATTGCAAGGAGCTAGGTATTTCTCTAAGATAGATTTAAGATCTGGATATCATCAGTTGAAGGTACAAGAAGAAGACATACCTAAAACTGCTTTCAGAACTAGGTATGGTCATTATGAATTTACAGTCATGCCCTTTGGATTAACGAATGCCCCAGCAGCATTCATGGACATGATGAATCGAATCTGTAAACCATACTTGGATAAATTTGTGATCGTTTTCATCGACGATATACTTATTTACTCCAAAAGCCAAAAAGAACATTGTGAGCATTTACATGTTCTCTTAACTTTGTTAAGAAACGAAAGGCTTTATGCCAAATTTTCGAAATGTGAATTTTGGCTGCAAGAAGTACAATTCTTAGGTCATGTGGTAAATCACGAAGGTATCCATGTAGATCCTGCTAAGATAGACGCAATTACGAAGTGGAAAGTCCCACAAACAGCTATGGAGATAAGAAGTTTTCTAGGCTTAGCTGGATACTATAGACGATTTATCAAAGATTTTTCTAAGATAGCCGTACCATTAACTAAGTTAACCTGTAAAGCTGTTAAGTTTGAATGGGGACCTAGACAAGAAGAAGCCTTTAAGATTTTAAAGCATAGGTTAACGAATGCACCAATCTTAGCTTTACCCGAAGGAACAGAAGATTTTGAGGTATATTGTGATGCTTCAAAATTAGGCTATGGATGTGTGTTAATGCAACGCAAGAAGGTAATTGCGTATGCTTCTAGGCAATTGAAAAAGCACGAAGAGAATTATACGACTCATGATCTAGAATTAGGAGCCATAATTTTTGCCCTTAAGATATGGAGACATTATCTGTATGGAAGTAAGTTTACTGTCTATACCGATCATAAAAGTTTAAGATATATATTTGGGCAAAAAGAATTAAACATGAGGCAAAGAAGATGGATGGAGATGCTAAGCGATTACGACTGTGATATCCAATATCACAAAGGAAAGGCAAATGTAGTTGCAGATGCCTTAAGTCGTAAGTACCATGAGAAACAGAAACGAGTCCGTGCTCTAAGGTTAAATCTACAAGTAGATTTAATGGCACAAATTAAAGAAGTCCAGAAAACAGCAATCCAAGACGATGTTGAAGGAATGAAAGGTTACCTAAAAGAATTAGAACAAGGAAATGATGGAATTTGGAAATTCCATAAGAAACGAATTTGGGTACCTAAGCAAGGAGAGTTAAGAAATAAGATTTTAGAAGAAGCTCATAAATGTAGGTATACTATGCACCCAGGAAACAATAAGATGTACCAAGATTTAAGAAATAATTTCTGGTGGATAGGAATGAAAAAGGATATAGCCGAATACGTATCCAAGTGCTTAACTTGTTCACAAGTTAAAGCTGAACACCAGAAACCTTCAGGACTACTACAACAGTTAGAAATGCTTGTATGGAAATGGGAACTTATAACAATGGACTTTGTTACAAAGTTACCCAAAACCAAAAGAGGTAATGATGCAATTTGGGTAATCGTAGACCGATTAACCAAGTCAGCTCATTTCCTACCAATGAAAGAAACCTTTAGTATGGAAAGGTTAGCACAACTCTACGTGGACGAGGTAGTATCTCTACATGGAGTCCCGCTCTCCATTGTATCGGATAGAGATAGTCGATTTACTTCGCATTTCTGGAAAAGTTTTCAGAAAGCAATGGGAACTCGACTAAATCTAAGTACTGCTTATCATCCACAAACAGACGGACAGAGTGAAAGGACAATACAAACGCTAGAAGACATGCTCCGAGCATGTGTAATTGACTTTGGTGGTAATTGGGATAGCCATTTGCCATTAATTGAATTCTCCTATAACAATAGTTATCATTCAAGCATCGAAGCTGCACCATTTGAAGCCCTGTATGGACGTAAGTGCAGAACTCCAGTATGTTGGGCAGAAATCGGAGAAAGTCAATTATCAGGTCCTGAAATAGTACAAGAAACTACTGATAAGATAACTCAGATTAAGGAAAGATTGAAAACGGCTCGAGATCGTCAAAAGAGTTATGCAGACAATCGTCGTAAGCCTTTAGAATTTCAAGTAGGAGATAAAGTACTTTTAAAAGTTTCTCCTTGGAAAGGAGTAGTACGATTCGGTAAGAAAGGAAAGCTAAGTCCAAGATACGTTGGACCATTCCCCGTGATTCAACGAATAGGACCAGTTGCTTATCGTTTACAACTACCAGAAGAATTGGCTGGAATACATGATGTATTTCATGTATCCAATCTTAAGAAATGTTTAGCAGACGAATCCCTGGTAGTACCTCTTCAAGATGTAGAGGTGAACGAAAAGTTGAAGTTTATAGAGAAACCACTACAGATTGAAGATAGAAAAGTCAAGTTTCTCAAACACAAACGACTAGTGTTGGTCAAAGTCAAATGGAATTCAAGAAGAGGACCAGAATACACTTGGGAACTGGAATCAGAAATGAAGCGAAAGTACCCTCATCTATTCCAGTAAATCTCGAGGACGAGATTTTTCTTAAGGTGGGGAGGATGTAACAACTGCCACTAAAATCCATAATTAGGATGATAATTAGCTAGTAAGGAAACCCTAATTAAGAAACCCAAGTAATTCTGCACTAACCCAAAAATTTCCAGAACAATCAGAATCAGGATCAGGGCCCCTAAAACTCAGGGGGGGCAAAACCCTAGTTACGATTATCATCATAACTCTCTGTCGAAATAGAATTTTGAAAATCTATCGACTCAGCAAGCCTACACACGCAAAAACCTAGTCTATGAAAGTAGGGTGGTCACTCGCGTAGCGCGACGCCTAAAGGGGTACCCCCTCGCGCTACGCGACGGTGTCAAAATTTCAGTATAAATAGCAGGGGTTGGGACTTGAAATCTGGCACTTGAACGACGTTAAAATTCATAATATACGTCGAGTTATAAGCAAAACAGTTCACAAACACACACGATTATCGAAACGCTGCCGCAATCAGGGTAATAACTCGATCGCTATTACGATTCAACGTCCGATCGATTATAACTATCCAACGATAGTCCGGGTGCTGCTCAATTGAGCTTGTACTTTGATTATTCGTCGTGATTTCAACTTGAATATTAGAGTGTTGTTCGAATTCGGACTATGCTCTGTTATTCGTTGTGAATCCGATTGAATTATCGAGTATTGCACTGATTAATCATTGTGAAAGTTTAATCTCGTGAATTGACGTAACTGCTGTATTAGTTACTAACCTGTGTGTGTGCATTGTGTTAAATTAGGTTTAAGCAAGGCTAATCAGTAGGCTTATATCTATTGCTTGTTAATCTGCAATGTGAGTCATTCTTCTTTTTAAACTGTTTTCTCACAGTTTGTGAGTAAGTATTACAATACCTCAAATTATTTTCAAGGTTATAATTACAGGGATTAAGTCTTTGTAATCACCAAATTACAGCTGGTATGTGGGGTATTGTGCACATTACTGTTATTATCACTCTATGTGAGTGAATATTACTCTATGTGAGTTATTATTACTCTGTGTGAGTACACCGTCACTATTTGGGCAACGGGACCCAATAGTGGTATGACCACAGTCACAGAAATGAATCGAGTGACAAATACCCATTCTTGATAATTGGTTGATAGAAACATTGTAATCGCTCTTAATACTGTAAATTATAACTAACGAGTCGTTTTAGAAAACAGAATGATTCACTCAGTATTTTCCGCTGACAAAACCTTTTTCAAACATGTTTCAGGTGATCTGTGTGATCCAGGAAAAGTGCAGTAAAGCACAATCAAGCTCAGAGAAGTGGCTCAGTGTAAATAAATGAATAAAACGTGTTTTGAAAAATAAAGATTTCTGTGTGAAATCAACGTATTGTAAATTATGGGATTTATCCCTTAAACTTTGTGTAATATATTAAACGAGCATATTTCACGGATAAAAGATCCTGTTATAAAAAGACTTCCGCTGCCGCATTAATTAAATACCACGGGAACTGTCTCGCGGTCCCCCGACTCCGTCCAGGGTGGGTTGGGGAGCCGTGACATAACGTGATATAGACACTCACCGAATTCCTAAACTCTAATATGACTCTACGTTGTGATAAAGTCCGTCACTAAGAATCATATGAAGCAAATAATAACAATAAACCGAATCAAAGCACGCATATACATCAAATCATTAAACCAAACCTCTTACTAAACACAATTAGTCCATAAAAATCATGCAATTAATAAAACTGGTTAAAACTTTATATTAATCCATTCATCAAGTCTAGGTGGCTTAAATGTTTAGCCAAGCATACTAAAACGTGAAAACAAAGCAAAGATGTCTAAACAAGAATTCATCATGACAAGTTTCAAGAAAAGAAATCGGCAAAATAAGGGATTAGAAAACCCGATATATTCTTCGATTCTTCGCCCTTGACTCGTACCAATGATTCCAAAGCCTTGAGATCTCCGATTGTGCGCCAAGAATGCTCCAAAGTTGCCCAAAGATGTCTTATTTTCGAAATTAGGGTTGTATGTTGTTTTCTTTGGAATTTCCATCCAAAACCCTAGCTGCTAAAACACATTTTTTCGAAATAGGACCCTAGGCGTGACGCGACGGGGCTAGGCGTCACGCGGCGCCTCCCTGCAGATTATTTTATTATTTTTATTGATTTCCAGCTTTCCAATTCGCATTCGAATCCCGGTTTTCTTCCAAACTGCTTGTTTCGACTCGTTTTTCATCACTTTAAGCTACGGGACCTGAAATCAAAGCTTAACGTCACCAGTATCGAAATTATAACCTAAACTAGACTCAAAATAACCGAAAACTGACCAAAAAATACACTATAAACATATGTACTTCGCAGTACATCATTGGACATCATCAAGAGGCATGAAGAGAATGCAAGATAGATGTTTACTCGGAACATGAAACTTGAAGAAGAAGCAAAAAAATTGGCTCAAGAGAAGAAGATTCTAAAACTTATCTTCGGTTTCAGTTTTTTCTTGTTCATGGTCTGCTATGTTAAGTCTTCTTAGGATGTGTCTTTTGTGGGGCTTTTGTAAGTTTGGTCTATATTGTTGACTATGACTTGCAAATATGGTCTTTTGTAAGTTTGAAATGGAATGTATAATGGAATGTATGGGGCTTTTGTAATGGAATGACTAACTTATTGACCAATCCAAGTTTAGTGCAAATGAGCTGCAAGTATGGTCACCTAATGTTCAAACAATGTGTTAATACCAAAACATTAGTGCTGGATTTTTATCACCAAAACAGAAGTGTTGGATGCTTATGACCATAATAGAAGTGCTAGATGTTTATGACTAAAACAGAAGTGCAATCCGCAAATGTCCAAAACATATGTGCAAATGACCAAAAAAGAAGTGCAATCTGCAAATGTCCAAAACACATGTGCAAATGACCATTAACATTAACAATACCAAACAACCATTAACATTAACAACCAAAATAGAAGTACCATACCAAACAACCAAAAGTTACAGTTTTACATCCAAAATAGAAGTACTAAAAAGTTTGACATGAACTATTCTATCAAAACAGTTTGACACAAACTGTAAACATCACAGTTTGGGACAAACTGCAAAAATGTCAACTGCAGTCAAAAGATATATAGTTGAACTTCTTGATGCAGCAACCTAAGCCTGTGCCTGTGCCCCTTCCTGTGCTTATGACCCAGCCTATGCTTGTGGCCCATTCCTCTTATTTTTTTCCACAGCTCCTTTTGTTATGCCCTACCATCTTGCAGAACCGACATGTCATAGAGTTTCCTTTCCTTGGCAACTTACCAGTTGTAGAGATGTTGTTTCTTACCTTTTCAACAACCATTGAGCCTTTGCCTTCTTTTTTTCAAGTGAAGATGCAAGTTTACCCTCTGCAACCTCCTGAGCAGACTTCCTCCTCTTCTTCGGCCTCCTAATTTGGACATAATACTTTGGAGGGATCAAAATTATTGGGCATGCAGATTTAGGCCACAGGTCACTGCCATTCATTGGTTCTACATTATGTTTGTAAACTTCTTTCCAAGTCCCTATCCAATACACTAGATGCACCCATTTTTCAAGAACTCCATCTCCTTTTCCATGCAATCCCATGTTCCAGATACATGCCACTGCATGTCTACATGGGATGCCTGTCAGATCCCATATTCTACAGGAGCATGTTCTTTCATCCAATATCACAACTTTTTGGTCTTGGTGATCATTGAAGTGTGTGCTCACCTGAAACTCTGTTCCTCCAGTCCAAATGACAGTGCATTCTGCAGCCTCAATCTTAATAGTTTGTAACACAGCAGTTGCAACTGGTGTTAATGGTCCCTACCTTGTATTAATTGCCTATTGAATACCTCACAAATGTTATTCAGTAATATATCACACCTAGCCCTACCTGTAATATGTTCAATTAATTAACAAGGTTAAAACAAGTCAACTGAAAACAAGTAAACTGGTAAGTTCAAGGCTAAATTACATACCTGTGATGTAGGCTCTTGACCAATGTTTGCTTGGAATTTCTTTCAGTCAATCATGTAGTCCTTTGTCCTTATCAAGAACTGCCTTCATAGCCTTTTCAAACTGTTTGTATTCATCACCACTCCATTTTGGTTTCATATTTTCGTGTATATGTCTGAGGCAATATTTATGCTCTAAACTTGGATACACTTTCAATATTGCAGGTATTAATCCCTAACATCAGAGTTACAAAATGGGTTAATAGTTTAATAACAAAATGCAAACATAACAGGTAAATTATTGAACAATAATTACCTTTTTCCTGTCACTTATGAAGGTGAAACTAGTGTTAGGTTCCAGATCAAGATCATCATCTAAGCACTAAAGAAACCATGTCCAGCTTGCAGTTGTCTCAGCCTCCACCACTGCATAGACATCAGGATAAATTCCATATTTGCCATCCACTCCTACTGCTGTCAGAATCTGGCCAGGGAATGGCCTTTTCAAAAGAACATCCATCAAGCCCTAGTATAGGTTTCCCTATCAGTTTAAATCCAGCCTTCAATGCACCTAAGCAAACATAGACCCTCCTGAATTGCCTTGTTAGACTGTTAGGATTGCAACAAGGTTCAACATTTATATTAACTGTGCTTCCAGGATTAGATCTGAGAAGCTCCTCACCATAATCCCTGAGATTTTCATATTGAGCCTTATAATGACCCTGCACTTTGTCTGTTGCCTTCATCTTAGCCCTAAACACTTGATGCAAGGTCACTTCCACTTGATATTTCCTTTGTAGATCTTCCTGTAGAGCTTTACGTGGTATCCCATGTGTTTTTAACAGTGTGTTGAATTTTCTTGGCTAACCAAGCAACTATGCACAGTCTAACATCTTCGATGTTTAAACAGACATGTTCTTTGTTTAGGGTTTTCACAATCCAAGAGCCTGCTTTTTTTAACTTTGGAGACATATAGCATCCAAGGGCAAGTGGGTGATATGTTCTTTTTAGGGTTAGATTTAGGTGTTGAATTCCCTGAATTACCCTTTATTGTTCCCATGTGTGCGGGCCCCTCTGCCTTTTGGATCTTTCCAGAATTACCCTTAAATGCAGGTGGTTGTGAGGTTCCTTCAGCATTTATTTCACAACTCAATCCCACCCATACATATGACTCGGAATCTAGTGTTATCATTCCTTGTAATATGGAGTTGTCTCCTTGTATCAATTGCATGATTCTTGACCATCAGCTTAATACTGTCCTTATCGGGAAATGACTGGCCAAGATAAAAGGGACATTCACTTGATGTTTACACCTTCTCTTGTCTTTCCTAACACCCCTACAAGCTCTTTCAAGAGTTGTGTCAACATCTAAGTCAGTTAAACTTTCGAAACAATCTAAATCAACCTGGTCTTTGTTTTCATCTACATCAATATCTTGTTCATGTTGTTCACTGATGTCAACATCTACTGCAGCCTTATATTCATTCATATCAACACTATAATCTTCCACTATATTATCTTTATCAGATATGTAGTCTGGATCTTCATCATCCTCATCCTGACCCACCTTATCAGTTCAATCTTTCCTACTCTTAGCCTTTACACTTTTCCTGTGAAATGACTTTACACATTTGCTAGGGTGGTCTGTACACCTTCTGCCTTTTCACCTTCACTTGCACTACCTTCACAAGATCCTTCATAACTACTATCAACACTATCACTTTCACTATCTTCATCCTGATGATCACTATCCTCATAGCTTCCCTCATCACTCAGGTCTACATATTCAGGTTCTTTTTCAACATCCTTTTTAGAAAACCTGCTAACATGTTGAATATACACATCTAGCACTTTGTTTGTTTCAACATAGCTAAGCATTCTCAATATATCACTATCAGTGCCTAGAGGCCATAAACCTACCATTAAATCTTCCCCTGGTATCCTAAAATGGTAAACCACAACATCCTCTACTGAATAACCTAATGCTAACAACTTATCATTCATACCTATCAATGAAAACATATCAGAATTCACATTATCAACATAGTCTACCTGACCCCCTCTGTATTCAAACTCATCCTCATCAGTGAAATCACCACCATGGTGAACTTTCAGGGTGAATAATTCAGGCCGATTTGCTGTAGAATAAGAAAAAAAGGTTCATTCAACATTCCCTTAACGATTTTTGAAAAAATGGGAACAACATTCCAAGTTATCTGTAACATCCCGAAAACGGGTTTGGTAATCAAACCACGTTAATACTAAAAGACGGGTAAAGTACCGTTAGTGGTAAAAATCATCCCGGTGAATATTAGGATTTAAAATAAATAAACCTAATATCAAATAAAAGGTGAAAGTATTCCTTTTAGGAAATAAAGTTTATAAAAGGCCCGAGTTAACGGGACTTAAAATAAAATGAGTTGTAATCTCCCCGAACCCACTATGTTAACTAGGAATGTTTAACCTAGTTAATAAGAGGGAATATTGTTGAAACTAAGTGGGTTGTGGCCTACATAATAACTAACCAAACAAGAGGGGCCAAAATGGGATAACTTAAAAGTTGAGCTATAAAAAGAAATAAGCAAAAGAAAACACACACAGTGTGTGTTCTAGGTTCGACCAGAAGGAGCTCTCAGGAGCTTCAACCCTAATTCACTCAAAATCATCAAATTGAAGGTCAAATTGAAGCTTAAATTCACAATTGAACGTGAATTAACGATCACCCAAGCTAGGGGATCATATGGTATGTAGAATTTTGATGATTCTTGAAGTTGTGAAATTTGATGAACATCATAATTTGCGAATTATGTATGAATTATAGAAGCTATGGCTGAATTAGTGATGTATACTTGCTTAGGAACAAAACCCTAAGTGAAAATTATACATATATTGCCATGATTTGAATGTTTAGATGATTTACCACACTAGAATAAGTGGGTTTTAATCATATGATCAAAGTGATGATATAATTGTGTTTAGAATCATCACACATGATAGTAATAAGAGGATACTTGAACAATTTATGTATTTGAGTATATAATCATACTTGCTATGAAATGGGTTTTGTATGATATGATGAAAATGATGATGTATTCATGTTAAATGATGTTTGATATCATCATGTGTTAAGAATGATTAAGGTATTTGGCTAAACTTGATGTTTATGTAAATTATATATATATATATATATATATATATATATGAAGCAGTGAATTGTTTCATATTTATAAAAACAATCCCAAATCCTTGTATGATATAAATAGTCTAGCATACAATGATCATTGTTGTGTTAATTCGATGACTTATGGTTACAAGAACTTGTTTAATAAAATGGTTAAAACGGTAGCATAAAAATGATGCTTACTGGATATTTGACAAGCTAGGTGGAAGCTTGGTAAGGAAGCGGGTCAAACGATTCAAGTATGAAGGAAAAGCATAATTTGGATGCAATGTAAGTAAGGCTTACACTCCTTTTAATTTGTAAAATATTCCTTAATCGTATTGATTATGAATAAGATAAAAAAGTATTTGAAATGTGATGTTCCGACGTGTAGTCATACGGAACAAGATAAGCGAAAATGATAAGAAACCATGTTGATGGTTAAAAAGGAGTAAATCGGTAATTCGGTCATACAATAACGAATAAATAAAGAGTTTGAATTAAGTTACCTTATGGTGTAATCCATAATGAGTAACAAGAATTAAGATATAAATTTTAATATGATCGTACGGATTAAACCGGAACGAGTTATATGGATGATATGGTAAATAAATATCATCTCGCAAAGATAACCGGCCATTTAGACCAAATGGGTCAAAAGGTGAAGATATCACCATTTGACAATATCGACTACTGATTGTTTGTCGAGTTATATGCTTACAGGAGTAAATATCGAATGGATATTTGCGTCGCTATTAATTAGCGGTTATTAAAGCAAGGTATTAAAACGGGTCTATACTTTGACCCGAGCCAGGTATGTGTAAGTAGAATTTTAGCAAAGATTTGCGATTTTGGTCAAATATGTTGTTGGAAGTCCTTCGTCGTAAAAGAAGTGCTAAAGTTGACCAAAACGCCCTTGATCAATAAACCGGGCAAACGACCCTTACGGGTTGTTTTAGAAATAAGCATTATGATCAAGTAAATCCTTAGGATAAGTATAAAAGGGAGAGATATGAAACTCTTGGGTCAAATTACTCGAAATGAGTATTTCCCGTAAAATGATAAACCAAGGGGTAGAACTCGGAATAAATAGTTTACCACACTAAATCCACCACAAATATAGTTGTGGTGGAAGACGAGTTGATACGTAAATGTGGAAATATAATGCAAGCAAAGAATGAGTGAGATATAAGTTAAAATGCTTAAAATTCCTTAACGGGTCAAAATAAGCATATACGTATAAACGGGTTAATGATGCATAAAAACCTGTGATTCGAACCTTGTATGATAGGAAACATTTAAAATATGATGTTCATGAGAATTTGGATGTAACAAATATGTTTGTTTGATAAAATCATGAACGGGTCAAAAGCTTTGTAAAAAGATAATAATCCGAGTGCTTGAAAACCTAAAAAGTTGTTAATCCGGATGTCGGATTTTGATTCCATATGATGGAAAATTGAATTACGATCACGTAGGAAGAAACGGGACGTAAATCGGATCAAAATTCATAAAGTTATGGTCATTTTGCTAAAACTTAGATTGGCTGGGAATATGAAAGTCTGCATTCAAAACTCTCTGTCCAAACAAGTCCCCCACACCACGCGACAGGTTAAACCTGTCTCAGTCTCTCCCCGCGACAATGGTCGCGTCACGCGAAAGGAATGGTGAATGCCGTCGCGTCACGTGACGACCTTATAAACTGGCAGTTGTATGCTGTTTGTTCATTTGGGTCTTAGGAACTCATATAAACATGTTTTAAACGCCATATAACCAACTCATTTCATGTTTTATGAAATGTAGGTACAATGTATGATACCGGAGGACGATCAAGCTCAATGAAGAATCGAACACGATCAAGATTCAAGCTTCCGCATTAAGTTTCGTCGTTATGTTTTAAACGACGAATATATAAAATTTGAGTTGAAATGTTTTAAGAAATCTGTATTTTCAAGTGTATGTGTAATCGTAAACACACATTTATAGCCGAAAATTATATGAAAATCGTATAAATCAAGTAAGGGTCTTACATTATCAATCAGAAATACGTACCGTATTTTACATCAGATCAAAATTGAAGCCTTCTTTTCGAACAGAGCAGCTAAAATCTTCGTATTCATCCATTAGAGAAGATGATTGTTGCGAAGATGATCGTGGCGAAGATAATCGTAGTTGGGAGGGTTTGGGACAAGATTTTGGGGGAAGATGATATAATTTGGGGACGATGATATAATTTGACTATTTATGAGGTTATAGGATATTTAATTTAATTAATTTAATTAATAATATGTTATAATGAATTCAAATGGACCATTTTGCCCCTGAGGAAAAAGATAAAATAACCAGATTTTATTAGCCAAATAACAGGTGATTTGATTTTTGAACCAAAATGGCAATAAAAGTGAAACCACAGGGACTCAGATTTAAAAGGTTTGAGTTTAATTTGGACTAAAATGGCGAAAGTGATAAAACCTCAGGGACTAAAATGGCAGTTTACTCTAATCTAAATAATAAACCAAGTTAAGATTTACGAAAATAACTAAATAAATTTCTGATCTAGGAATATAACAGTTTTGTAAGTTGAAATAAATATGGGGCCTTGGTTTCCGTATGATAAAACAAACAAATAACATGTAATATACGTACCATTTTGCGATGTTATGTATAAGAATTGTATCGCCAGAGTTCTAGTATGCCGACGCAACTCAGATCAGTTGTAGAGATGAAATTGGTTGTGAAATTGTGTGGGAATGAGGTCGCATCGGGTCAAGAGGCGTATATTTATACTCGAGTTGAAGATATAACGGATCCAGATAATGATGGGAAGTTCAAAGTTAAAAAGGTTAGCGGATAAGCATAATTTGAAGTTTATACTTGACACAAACGAGTTGTTAGTTTTGATTATGATTGAGGTAAACATTAATGAAAAAAAAAAGTTAAACGAAGAATTTTTATGGATCCAATATGGTCGGAATCCGGCGACTTTACCGGAGAAGACCCCCTGAAAGGCCAACTTTCTTTTTGTTTGATTTAACAAGTTTGGTTATTTAACACATATAGTCCCTACGCTTTCTAAGTTTCACAAAATGACTAAAACTTTAATTATTAAAGAGCATTTTAGTCATTTTAGTAAGTCTTAACAAAAACGTTAACATGGTTTGGCCTTAGTACTCAACACTGTGACAATATTTTACCTTAGTACATAACATACAAATTAGAACGTTAATACTTGATATTGCAACAAAAAACTATTAGTACCCGACATTGAAATTTGATAGAAACCACAAGGACTAACGGTGTAATTTTTTCTTTAAAATAATAATTGTGAAATTATAAGAATGAGATGTTTTATATGCTAGATAGTCATATAGTGAAGAGTTCAAATGAAAAGGATTTCTTGTAAGAAGAAAATAATACTTCATTTTGTTTTATTTAATATTTGTATTTAACATTATAATATGAGTATATTGGTAGATCATTAATTTGTAGTCTTTCCCTTTAATAACTAACTACATTAAAATCGTAACTCCTTTTCTAAATATATACTTTTTTCAAAAAAAAATGTAAGATAAATTACGAGGTGTGTAAAATATAGTGTATGATAAATTACGAGTTGTGTAGAATAAAATTCGATAATGTATAAGATATAGCTTCCACTATTTTCACACCCTTTAAATTTTATTCTCACACATTTTTCACTCTATTTCTCTCTCTCTATATATAGAGAGAGAGAGAGAGAGAGAGAGAGAGAGAGAGAGAGAGAGAGAGAGAGAGGTGTGAGAATATTAACACCTATAGGATATATGTGTAGAATAAAATTTGATGTGTGTATGATAAATGAAATTGAGAGAATAATTATTCTATAGAGTTATAAACTATTTAGTTTTTTACCTAGGATACCATAATTTTTCTTTTTCTTGTTAAATCGATTTTCATCTCATTTCATATCCCTAGCGATATTAACATTAAACGAATACATTTACATTAAACAAACACATTTAATAATTATTTAAAGTCGACATGTAAGCCTTTGCATATCCAAATGCTTTTTGGTTGTTTGTAGTCGAGCATAATAATGACAAGAAGTAGCCAATTATTAGTTAATTAAAAGTATAGTTAAGGTGTCGTATTAGAAATTATTTGAAGGACTGTGGACCCTTAAACTTCACATCATCTTTTTATACAACCGAGTAATAATATTTTAATATTTTAATATTTTTGTATTATTAACCAAATAGGGTTTTGTTAATATCTTAGAAAGTTATACATAAAAGTTGTGTTTTTAATTTATGAAATAACAAATAACTCAATTAAGGATAAATGAATTAAACTCAATGATGATGAGAATGTGCGTGTAAGATTATGGCCAGGGTCATGATGGGCAAGCTTACCTTTTTTGCTTTCTTGTTATTTTATTGTATATTTAATTTTTTTTTGCTAGACAGTTCTATTATTAAATCTTTTATGTTGGCCAGCTTCTATTATTAAATAATTAACTATATATATATGGGAAGGATGTATAGAAAACCCACTTTAATTTAGAAAACCCGGGAAACTCAAAGCTCCCGATGTTTTTTTTTTTTTGAAAAAATTTATACATGTTATATACATGTTTTTAAGGGTTTTGGGCAAAAAAAAAAAAACCAAAAAAGCGCCGAGTAGATATTTTAAAAAAAATAAACAAGTTTTGGTGTAACACATGTTACATTCATCTGACATATTTGTAATATGTGTTACACCAAAACTTGTTTATTTTTTTTAAATATCTACTCGGCGCTTTTTTGGTTTTTTTTTGCCCAAAACCCTTAAAAACATGTATATAACATGTGTAAATTTTTTCAAAAAAAAAAAAAAAACATCGGGAGCTTTGAGTTTCCCGGGTTTTCTAAATTAAAGTAGGTTTTCTATAGATACTTACATTATATATATATATATATATATATATATAGGGGATGGTTAAATTATTCATCAATTGGGAGACGAAAAGGTGAGGCGATTCCCGGCGAGAAAAACAACTCCGGCCAGTCGGCTCGACAATTACAGATTAAAGTAGATTAGGGTGTGAGGTATAGTTGATCCAACCTTATTGCTAGTCTTCTTTCCTGTTATAACCCATTCGCTGATTGCTCGGTTCTCCGGCGTCGGCTCGACGGTGTAAATTAAAGCGGACTTGCGAGCGAGGTTGTATCTGATTCATATAACTGTGAATCTTGAACTTATCCTTCCATTCTAATAATCTTTCTTGTTGCAACCATTCGCTGACTGTCCGGATTAACGAACAGTCGCCGGAGAAAATTTGAACCGTCACTGATAGTGAATTTTGAAAATTGAACAGGCCGACCATATAGTAAATTCCCAACAACCTCGACGATGAAGATCTAACCGGATTAGCGTGCATGGTTAATTCGATCCGCATTTGACTGTGGTACTTGAATCTACCTGTCGAAAATTTGAACCGTCGCTGATAGTGAATTTTGAAAATTGAACAGGCCGACCATATAGTAAATTCCCAACAAGCTCGATGATGAAGATCTAACCGGATTAGCGTGCATGGTTAATTCGATCCGCATTTGACTGTGGTACTTGAATCTACCTGTCATTCTAATTAAGTTCTTGATTCATCCATTCGCCTGTTGGGTTTCTCATAAGTTTTCCAGCCGACCGTTCAATCCGCGATGGGAAAGGAAGTAGGTGAAAGTTCGGGTGGGGGCTATAACCGATTCGAGTACGGAGAAAGATACAAAGCAAGAAACAATAATCTGGCGAACGATATTCAATACAAAAGGGAGGATGCAACAACTTTCTACATCTCCAACATTCATCCACATGTTTCCGATGGAGAGTTATCGATGGAATGTAGGAATTTCGGACATTTGGTGGATGCTTACATCACCAGGAAAAAAGATAAGTGGGGAAAGCGTTTTGGGTTTCTCAGATTTGTCAAAGTAAAAGACGGGGAAAAATGGCAAAGGTCCTAAACCAAGTCGATTTCTATGGATGGAGAATTAAAGCAAAAGTGGCAAGATTTGTGAAAATTGTTAAGAAAGAAGAGGTGAAAAGACAGTAGCATTGGATTAGGAAGGAAGAACCAAAATCAGTAAACACGAATACACGGATGGAACGGAGTTATGCAGAAACCAAAAGAGGAGTGTCATATGCGGATATGGTGAAGGGGAACAAGCCAACGGTAAAAGAGGACGATCAGATGAGGTTCGCCAACGAATCTGAAGCCTATAAGAGGTGGTACAAAAAAGCTGTGGTGTGTGAATTTCATAACATGAAGCAAGTGAAGGAAACGGATAAATGCTCATAAGAATTAAAACTTGATAATGCGGTAATTCGGTATGTAGGGGGACTAAGTGTTCTTATTACATTCAACGAAGTAAAGGATTTGGAAATGTTGGTGCAGTTGTCTGTCGACTACATCTTAGTTCGAGTCTTAGGATAGGGCAAATTGTATAGTGAACAGTAAACGAGAAATCATGTTGCTTATTGGGCTTTAGATAGATTTTGTGGCCCAATTAGATAGCAGGATCGCTCATATGGCATTAGATCTGGACCGCTAATATGTCAATGGGCTGGACCGCTTATGTGGCAAGTATATGGGTCGCTTATTGGACCATGTCTTATAAGCGATCCCCAATGTCTATATATAGGGGTCCATATGAGCGATCCAGGTAGAGAAGTTAGTGTGCGTAAAGGCGAAGCCCTGTCCGTTTGTCTCCACGAGCTTGTAATCAGTCAGTGAATCAATAAAGGAGACGTTAAAGTGTGAAATCAAGCTTTACAAAGACTAATTCAATGAATTCCGCCTCTGAACTAGTCTAAGTTCTCTTCTGAACGACTCATCGGGTCAGCAAACGATCCTACATGTGGTATCAGAGCTCAGGAGGAAGAGTTCTTGCCGTTTAGCTCGATTTTCACTCGAAATTCTCACTTCTACACCTTCTTTTTCTGGTTCGACAACATTTCACGGTCCGTTTTGGCTGATTTTTGAGTATGTTGTGCGAAATGTGTTGATTAAAAACCCTACCAAGTTTCAGCTCGAAATTCCAAGCCGTTTGGGAGATATCGAGGTTTTTTGGTTCGAAATCGGGAAGGTAACAGGTCTGGATCGCTCCAAATTACCCCTGGACCGCTTATTGGACCATCTTGGATCGCTCATAAGTTGAATCGCTCGAAAAACTGGCTGGATCGCTCGAAAATCTGGCTGGATCGCTCAAAAGTCATCTGGATCGCTCATCTAGATCGCTCTTAGTGAATCGCTTTTGTGTACTTTGTGGATCGCTCGAGTGAACAAAGAGTTGTGAACCGCTCGAACGGACTTATCTGGGCCGCTTATCTGACCAATTGTTGATTCGCGTTTGTGTTCACAAAATATTTGTCGGGATATTTTGTAAAATGACAATGAGGTTTGATGTGCAGGAAAACAATGATCTTGAGAGAATGAATAGTTGGTATCGAGGATATTTTAGTAGTTCTTATCAGAAAATATCAAAAGAAATTTGGTATGAACGTTTCAAAGGTTTTTTTAGTAAGAAAGATGAAAAATTGGATGATCTGGAGAAACGTTTTGATCGTTTGATATACTATTTGAAGGAAAATCAAATAGTGATATCAGAAGCTGAGATGGTATCAAAGTTCGCTAATGGTCTATCAATTGAATGGGATGATGTTTTGAAAAATTTGAAAGAAAATTCTAATTTTTCAAAATTAACTCTGAATAAATTCATCGGCGAACTTAAAAAACACGATTATGAGAATTATCAAAAGAAGAGAGAATTATTGGATAAGATAAAAATGAATTTAGAAGATTTGAATTTAGAAGTGATAAACGAAATAAACAAAAGAATCAATTTTTGTTTGGGAACAAAAAGAAAGTCGGTTTATGCTTTGAAAAGAGGTTGTTATATCGATGATAATAGAAATCCTCTTGATCTTGTTACAATCTTTGGTGCAGGTACATACAAGATAGAGAAAGAACAAGTGCCGAAGGTTGAAGAATCTATGAAAACAGCATGCTTCGAATGTGACAACTTCAAGACTGATAATGACAAACTTGTCAAAGATGCGGAAAGTTTGGCATTGGAAATCAAGAAGTTGAGAGAAGAGAAGCAGACTGATGAAAAATAGATTCTTATGATTCAAGAAAGTTGTGAGAAGTTGAAGGCAGAAAATGACAAACTGTTGGGTGGTTTGAACAGTTTGACATTTGAAAATAGAAAGTTGAAAGAAAATATAAAGGTTTTTGAAAACAAACAGAAATCGTCAGAAGATGAGGATTTCTGGATCAAGCTTGAAAACAAAAACCTGAAAGCCAGTGAATCAAAATTTCAAGAACAGATAAAAATTTTGGAAAATGAAAAGACTGTTCTTGAAAATTTGAAAAATGAAAATGAAAATTTAATCAAGTCTCATCTTGAAAGAATATCTAAGCTTGAAGACGAAGCTAAGAGTTCAAGGATCAAGATTGATGAACTTGAAAAGAAATTGATCAGTTTTGCGACTAAATCTGATAAGTTAAATATTCCTTGTCCAAAACCGATCAATTCAGTTCAAATAAGTGACTGTGTCACAAACTTTGACTCTGTCAAAGTTGAAGATTGTGATGATGCATCCGATGATGAAAATGTTAAAAAAGAAAAACAAAAATTGTTTTTAAATTTGAAAGAAAAATTTCAGAAAACTGTTTTGCAATCGACCGAAAAAGGTGAATGTTCTAAGCAAAAGCCTTTGAAGAAGAAAGCAGAACAGAAACAAAAAGATAATAAAAGTTCATCGGATCGATCATCCAATCAAAAACAAAATTTACAAAAAATAAAAAATGAAAACTCAAAAAATGTTGGTAATAAGTGGTGCAGGTCGGACCACAGTGCTTCAAAGCCAAATCCAGCAAGTTTGAGAAAAGAATATCACCAAGCCAAACAATGCTTTGATCTGAGCGTTTGGACTCAAAATGGTGATAGGTACGATAACAGAGTGTGTTACAGCTGCGGCTATCATGGACACATTGCTGTTAACTGCCGATATTGGAGTTATGAGACCAGAAGATGCTTTAATTGCAACATTAAAGGTCACATTGCCAGAGATTGCCCAAGGAAATCTAGTGAAAGATTGAGGGTTAATTCTCAGAAAATGGCAAAGATTCCAGTCACAGTCAAGCCCCAGGAACAGAAGGTTTTGAAACCTAAAGTTCAAGAACAGTCAATTCCGGAAAAGAAAGTCAAACTTTCACAGGGGCAGAAAGACAGACTGAGGAAAAAGAGGAAGAAGGCAAGAGAATATCTTGAGAAGATTTTGTCTTCAGGTTCACCGGATAGAAAGAATAAAAGTTCTGATGAATCAACTCCCTCGATTGCCAAGTCAAGCAAGACAGATTCATCAGATACGAATCTGAGGACAGAAAAAAGAGAGAAAAAGAAGAAAATGGTCGGCGATGAATCTGACAGATCAAAGTCGGACAAGCCACCTTCAGGCAATGATTCTGGTTCGTTAAAACCAGGGGAGCCTTTGGTTGAGGTAAAAAAGGAGAATTCAGGTTTAGCAATGGATGATGCAAATTTTCCACCATTGTTGAACAAGAATTCGAAATCACCCAAGGACCGTCAGGCTTGGGTGAATTTGTTTAAATGAAAAACCTGACTTGCCGGAGATCCCAAGATGGTATCGTGGATCATGAATCGGCACATTTCTTGAGAAATTTCACTTTGGTGATTTTTCGCCTCAAATGTGGTAAATCAGGGACATTAAGTTGTACTTGATTTTCTACAGGTGGTTTATGGTAAACTGGAAATGATAAATCTTTAAAAGGTTTGAAGAAAACAAGATGATGAGATAACCCCAAATCTACAAATGGTTGGAACACAAACTAATTTTTCCGGAAAAACCATTTTGATTGAAACAAACTTAAGTGTTTTGAAATCATTATGGGAAAATAGTTTGTTGTGAGGGGGAGTTCTGATTGTTTTTGCACAAGAATGGTGAATTGAAGTAATTCACATAATGTTGTCATATTTTTTGTATAGTTGGTTTTCAATTTTTTCCTCGGAAAATCAAAATTGAAACATATTTTGATTTTAGGGGGAGTAAGAAAATTTTGAAAAATTTAAAAAAATTAAAAAATGAAAATGAGTTTTGTTGCAAAAAGAGGAGATGATAGTACATCGGTGGACTATCACAGCATGCTAGAGATTTGTAAAGACAAAAATGTTGTTAAACAAGTCTTACTAATGATGTGTCAGTAGGCTTCACACCGTTAGTAAATTGTATTCGAGATATAAACATAAAATCAAAACTTACTTATTTTGTGGGGAACACTACTTGGATATATAGGTAACCCCTGAAATCTCGTTTGAAAGGTTTCTTATTTTGGAATACTAGGTTCTTGTACTCAAATGATGTCTGGGGTATTATTCCGGGACTTCTGCTGAACGGTAGTTCTGACCTAGTCCCTGGCTAATACTTTCTTCATATGCTTGAAACATAGCATAAAGCCCTCAGCTGATTAGACAATAAAATTGATGATCAGTTGTTGTAGCTGAAAAGATCCTCTAAAGGGGACCCACTGCTAAGTCGAAGCTGATATCTCTCTGCTGAACGGAAGTTCTGACCTGAGATCCCTCAGTTCTCGCATTTTTCCCCTAATTTATATACAGATATCATTTGTAGTTATACTTACCTGTAGATCAGAATATTGGGATCTGGATACGGGAGTATATTCAAGAGGTGGGACACTCAAATAAGTTTAAGTGCTAATACATTAAATACTTATCTTGAATCAATTGAAAATTTGTGTAGAAGTTTAAGTGGACAACAATACTGACAATCAGTAGTAAATTTGTTTTTAACAGTTGCTGATTAATCAAGATCAACGGTGTTGGTGATATGTCTAAAAAAAAACCGATATGATCCTCTTGCACAATCTCTCAAAAATAGTGTTCATTTCTGTTTTTTTATAAATTCAAAAATTCAAAAATATTGTTTGTTTGTTAGATATTTGAAAACTTCAAAAAGATTTTCGACAACAGAGTGTGAAGAACTGATATTTGACATTTCAAGTGCTAAACATGTTGAACTTGTGGTTTGGGAGAGTATGTTAAATTGTGAAGATTTGAAATGCAAATTTGGTTCATTAACTTGATGAATAAGTTGAATGGTAACCTACAGTTTGATCTTCATAATTTTTTCTTATACGATTAGTTAATTCATTAAGTTGAATTACAAATTGTGTTGTTTTGTGATAGTGTATTTGAGTTTTGCAGGTTTCTGATCCTGTTGCTACGAATAGCCAGGAGATACATCAGAACCAGAGAAGAGCTTAAACAGAGAAAGCCAGGAGTTGATTTCAATGGTGATAACGATTTCCAGACAGAGATCCCAGCATGATGATAGGGGGAGTCTGATGAAAGTTAGAGCCAGAGAAAGTTCCAGGCATATGATTCAAGGAGGAAGTTCCTGATAAAAATTTGATTCCAGGCTGAGTTCCTGAAGAAGACCGAACAAGAGTGAAGAGCTGGAAATGATCAAAGACTCTCACTGAAGATTCCGTCAACATTCAAGGGGGAGTTTGTTGGTGCAGTTGTCTGTCGACTACATCTTAGTTCGAGTCTTAGGATAGGGCAAATTGTATAGTGAACAGTAAACGAGAAATCATGTTGCTTATTGGGCTTTAGATAGATTTTGTGGCCCAATTAGATAGCAGGATCGCTCATATGGCATTAGATCTGGACCGCTAATATGTCAATGGGCTGGACCGCTTATGTGGCAAGTATATGGGTCGCTTATTGGACCATGTCTTATAAGCGATCCCCAATGTCTATATATAGGGGTCCATATGAGCGATCCAGGTAGAGAAGTTAGTGTGCGTAAAGGCGAAGCCCTGTCCGTTTGTCTCCACGAGCTTGTAATCAGTCAGTGAATCAATAAAGGAGAGGTTAAAGTGTGAAATCAAGCTTTACAAAGACTAATTCAATGAATTCCGCCTCTGAACTAGTCTAAGTTCTCTTCTGAACGACTCATCGGGTCAGCAAACGATCCTACAGGAAACCGCATTGAAAAGAGATGAACAAATGTGGAAAAAATGGTTCCAGAAGACAGAGATTTGGGAAGGTCAACTAATTCCATATCAACGAGTTACATGGTTGATGATCAGAGGGGTCCCAGTTCGATTATGGATGAAGGAAGTAATGAATGCCAGAGCAGGGAAGTTTGGAGATATAGTACAGGAATCAGAGGCAGATGAATATGACTTAAACCTACAATTCGATATTGTCGGTATTAAGGTGAATCATGGCTTTAGCATAAAGGAAGAAATACAAATGATATGGAAAGAACAAGCATTCGCTGCATGGATCTCATAAATTGAGGATCCGTGGTTACCAGAAAAGATAATGAAGAGGAGAGTCCCTACTAAAAATAATACAGGGAGTCTAGATGCAGGAAACACTGAAGAAAAAATACCGGAAAAAATGGTAGTCGACGAGACAACGCCGGTAATAACCTCGCCGGTAAACAATATTCCAGCAACGGAAGAGGGGGATCCACCAGGAAACGAAGAGTTGGTCATCGGTACCAGGGAAAGGAATAATGAAAAGACGGTAAAAATCGTGGGGAACGAGGAAGCAACAAGTAATCAGCCGCCGTTAAGGAAGCTCGATAATAATGGGACGTTTGACTTTTCCAATGCTGAGGAAAGAGGAGGTGATAAGCCACATACACAACTACCACAATGTCAAGGGGCCCAGGTAACAAATATACAAGGTGTAAGTAATATTGGGCTTAAGGTGGGGGATTCATATGGGCCGAAAAGTACCAAAGAAAAGAAAAAGAAGAAGAACAAATTAGCTGATGCCCGAAATAAAACTTTGAAGCCCAACACTAAAATTAATAAATGGAAATTACCAGATCTAAACATAGATTTGTCGGAGGATATTAGTATCCAGCCCAAAAGGAGAATGATGTCCAGGCCTATTAAGGTAAATAGGAGAAATAAAAATAAATCAAAATTTAAAATTGTGAACAATGATATCGATAACAACGAGGTGGGTGGATCAGTACTAGATGATGACTTCAACTCAGATTGGGAGGAGGGACAACTATCTGATGATACGTTGGTGGAAGACACACAAGTCAGAATTAGAGATCGAAATAGTGGGATACGAACAGAGGAGGAAATCATGAAGGAAGTTGAGGAAACAAGCGAGTTGGGGCAGAAATTGGGGGTGAATCTAAGGAATAAAGAGGACCTGGTTAGGAAAATGGTTCTCGAAGAACAGGAGGAAGCAAGGAACCAATGAATTATGGAACCATAAACATTAAAGAACATGGGGACTGGTAAAGCAACTGCAGTCCGAGGTATGTTATCACAATTCGGTATAAGTTTTATAGCAATACAGGAAACACAATTTGTTGAGTTATCGGAAAGAATCATAAGAAGTTTTTGGGATAAATCATCTTTTGAGTTTTCAAAAGTGAATTCGGAAAGTCGGTCAGGGGGGTTGTTATCAATGTGGAATCCTAATGTGTTTAACAAGGAACAAGAAGTCAAGAGTCAAAATTTTATCTTAGTAAAGGGGAAAATTAAAGGGGAACAAGAAGATTTGATAATTGTAAACGTATATGCATCGACAAATCAGAGTAGAAGAAGACAAATGTGGGATGAGTTGTTAATGCTGAAACAAACAATCCAAGGTAGATGGATAATGTTAGGAGACTTTAACGAAGTACGGATACCCGAAGAAAGGTTCAATTCACAATTTTACGTCATAGGAGCTATATGTTTCAATAATTTCATACGAAACGGTGGATTCCAAGAATATAATATAGGTGGGAAACAATACACTTTCATGTCTACTGATGGTAGGAATCTCAGTAAAATCGATCAAGTATTGGTTTGTGGTGAGTTTATGGCAAAATGGCCCGATGCGTCACTAATGGCCTTAAATAGGGAGATATCAGACCACAGTCTACTGATACTGATGACCACAGTGAACAGATTCGGACCAACGCCATTCTGAGTCTTTCATAGCTGGTCGGGCATCCCCGGTTATGATGATTCAGTTAGAAAAGGTATAGAAAGGACAGTGGAATCAAGATTCAATGATGAGATATTAGCAGCAAAGTTAAAAGTATAAAGGATGAACTAAAATTGTGGAGAAAAGGTGAAAAGGACAAAGAGGAGGCAGAAATTGCCAAAGCAACTGAAAGCAAAGAGAAAATGGAATGTGAAGCTGAAAAGAGAAGACTTGACGATCAGGAAATACCGGTATGACAGGAGTCTAGAAGAAAAATAAACGAGTGGCATAAAATAAAAGCAAAGGATCTACATCAGAAATCAAGATTGAAATGGATAGAAGTAGGCGACGAAAATACATCTTTTTTCCAAGCGGTTGTTAATAGCCATAAGGTTCGAAACCAAGTAAATGGACTGTGGATAAATGGAAGTTGGGTTACAGATGCAAACGCAATAAAGGAAGGCTTTAGAATGGCCTTAATGAAAAATTCAAAGAACCAATGAGTTCTAGACCAAGAATGGAGGCCGAAGGGTTCAAAAAGGTGAATGAGAATGAGGCAATTGATCTTGTAAAGGAATTTGGTGAAGAAGAGATACGTAATGCTATTTGGGAGTGTAGAAGCAACAAAGCACCAGGTCCAGATGGAATAACCTTTTCTTTAGTCAAGGAGTACTGGCCAGAGCTAAAACAGTGGATACTGGATATGATGAAGCAATTTCACAAGCATGGATCCATTCATCAGTCATGTAGCTCATCACTCATACCTAAGGTACAAGATCCTATGACTTTTTCTGATTTTCGGCCGATTTCATTAATTGGGGTAGTAAATAAAATAGTATCAAAAGTATTAGCTAACCGTATGAAAAGTATTAAATGGAGTGATCTCAAACAACCAATCAGCCTTTGCGTCAGGAAGAAATATTATTGATGGGCCTCTGATTGTAAACGAGATAGTGGGGTGGGCAAAAAAGAAGAAAAAGAAACTGTTTGTTTTTAAGGCGGACATACAAAAGGCATATGATACGGTGAATTGGAAGTTTATAATTTTTGTTTTAACACATATGGGGTTTCCTCCGAAATGGAGGAATTGGGTAATGGGAATACTATTTTCTGGGAGAGGTTCGGTAATCGTAAATGGGGCACCTACCGGGGAATTCCAATATAAAAGAGGCCTACGGCAGGGAGACCCACTCTCTCCATTCCTCTTCATAGTAGCCATAGAAGCACTGCACGTTATGATGACAAAGGCAACATCATCAGGCCACTTTTGGGGGGTGAAATTACCGGAAGAGAATATGGTTTTGACGCACATGCTCTTCGCGGATGATTCAATTTTCATTGGGGAGTGGGAAGAAAATAATGTAAAAAATCTAAAAAGAATTCTAAGAATATTTTACTTGGTCTCGGGATTAAAAGTAAACCCTAGAAAGAGTCAACTTTTTGGCATTGGGGTTAATGAAGAAGAGGTGTCAAATTTGGCGTCGACATTCAATTTCAAAGCTGGAAATTTCCCATTTACATATTTGGGATTGAAGGTTGGGGCGAACATGAATCGAATAATAAACTGGAAGGAGGTAACTGATACTTTTAATAAAAGGTTGTCAAACTGGAAAGCTAGACTTCTATCGTTCGCGGGTCGGGTAGTACTTGTAAAAATCAGTCTTGGGTATTCTACCACATTATTATCTATCGCTCTACAAGTGTCCATTATCAGTCATAAAAGTACTTGAAGGGATTAGGAGAAAATTCCTGTGGGGGGGGCTGCGGCTCAAACAAGAAATTAAGATGGGTTAAGTGGGAGAAAATAGTAGCATCAAAAAAGTTTGGCGGGCTCGGGGTGGGAAGCATAAGAGACTTAAACCTAGCACTAATAGTCAAATGGTGGTGGCGAATCAAAGAAGAACCACATCAACTATGGGTGAAAGTTATAGAAGCTATTCACAAAAGCAGGAGGAAAATAAACATGGTCCCGAAAAACAATAGTTATAGTGGAATCTGGAAAACGATTGCCGAAGTGGAGAAGGATATGGAGAAACGGGGTATAAATTTGATTAAAAAAACTTAATAAGTAAAGTAGGTAAAGGTGACAAAACTCGATTCTGGATAGACGTTTGGATCAGCAATGCACCACTAATGGATGAATTTCCATTGTTATATCAGCTAGCAAAAGATAAAAAAGCGACGGTATAAACATATTACAAATCGGATCGTAACGGAATCGTGTGGGATTGGGCCTGGACTAGAACACCAAGCTCAGTTGAAGAAAAGGAACATATGGAGGAGTTGAAAAATAGATTAATGCAGTTTCGGCTGACAAGTGTTTCGGATAAATGGGTTTGGAAGAATGATGATAAACATGAGTTCACGGTGAAGAGTGTAAGATGCACACTCGCAAGTCAATTAAATCTTAATGAAGATGCAGATAGTTTTATGTGGAACAACTGGACAACAAATAAGTGTAGTATGTTCGTATGGCGGGCGGTGCAAGGAAGAATTCCAACTACAACACAGTTAAGACAAAGAGGTATGCAGATTTCATCAATCATATGCAAGGTGTGCGGCCGAGAAGACGAAACTCCGGATCATGTGCTGGTGAAATGCGATTATGCAAAAGAGGTCTGGGAGCAAATCTGGAATTGGGTGAAGATTTCTGGTGCACAAAAACCAGATACAATAAAAGAAATGATTGAAGCTGTAAACGACTTTCAATGGCCGAAAGTGAAAAAGAAAGCCGTACACGCAGTCTTTATACTTACGGCATGGCGTATATGGAAGAATCGGAACACAAAGGTCTTCAAAGATAGAGGTGAGGCTGCCTTTAAAATAATTGAGGACATAAAAGAGGAGTCGTACCAGTGGATGAAGCAAAGAACGAAGATACAAATAGCGTCATGGGAGGAGTGGAAATACTTTTCATGGAATAAATAAATTTGGTTTGTTGTTTTTTTCATATGTAAACGTTTTGAATCATTCGGTTCCTGTAGTCTCTTACTAAAGGGCCGATGTAAGCTTTTGATGAGTAATAATATTCCATTTGCCATTCAATATATATATATATATATATATATATATATATATATATATATATATATAGGGATGGTTCAAATGAAAACCACTTTTATCGCGAAAACTCAAAAACTAACTAAAAAAACCTAAAAAAACACACAAAAAGTTTTTTTTTCAATTTTTTTGTTAAAAATTGCTAGTTTTTTTATATAAAAAAAACTTTTTTTCAAAAAAAAAAACAAAATTGTAGTACACATGTGTATTACAATTTTTTTTTTTTGAAAAAAAGTTTTTTTTATATACCTAAAATAGTGAAAATTGGTATGCAAAAAAAAATTGGTATGTTTTTAGGCTTTTTTAGTTAGTTTTCGAGTTTTCGCGATAACTAGTGATTTTCATTTGAACCTTCCCCTATATATATATAGTGGGAGGTTCATTTGAGAATAATTTTCTTGCAAGAAGAAAAATAAATTAATCTAAACCATATATTTTTTTGATCAATGGTTGTGAATCAAGATATAATTTTTGTCTAGTTTTAATTAATAGTTTAATTAATAAGGGTAGGATAGACATTTTGATGTAAACTACTAATAAATATTATAAAGGATTACTCAAGTCTTATTAATGCCACCATAATTTCCTCCTCACCACCATTAATGTGTTGGTCCTACACCAATTTTATTAGAAGTGACCAAATTATTTAAAAGTTTTGTGTCCTACACATATTTTATTATAAGTCGCAAAATTATTTAAAAGTGTTGGGGTCCTACACATTATGTACCTTACACCAAAACATTGTTTTTATGGTGTAGGAAACATTGTTTTAATGGTGTAGGAAACGTTGAATATGTAGGATCATGTGCATGATTTTTTTTATTGTGTAAGATGCAAAACTATTTTATAGGATGACTCATTTAATGATTAGGGTTCATTAATTTGAATAGCAAAAATTAGGGCTGTAAACGAACCAAACGAACACGAACAAGGCCTTGTTCGTGTTCGTTCGTTAAGGAAATAAATGTGTTCACGAACGGTTCATGAACACTTACCGAACGGGATTTTATGTTCGTGTTCGTTCATTAAGGAAATGAGCGTGTTCGCGAACGGTTCACGAACACAAATAAATTTGGCGAACGCGACGAAGGATAAAGATAGATGGCCCAGAGAGTAGCACTCGAACTTGAATCCCTTATTGTGGAACGGAGGTCGATTGTATTCGTGGATGTAAATAATGAGAAATGAAAGGGAAATGATATTTGGCGAACGCGACGAAGGATAAAGATAGATGGCCCAGAGAGTAGCGCTCGAACTTGAATCCCTTATTGTGGAACGGAGGTCGATTGTATTCGTGGATGTAAATAATGAGAAATGAAAGGGAAATGATGCATAAACAAGGTGAAAGTGGGTTTTCTAGTTTAACTGTTAGGGAAATAAAATAAGTAAAAGTTTAATAATATAAAAAGTACAAATAAAATATAAGAAAGTACAAAGATATTCAATTAAAACACAAACATACGAACATAAACGAACGCA
Source organism: Helianthus annuus (assembly GCF_002127325.2). Lineage (NCBI taxonomy): Eukaryota > Viridiplantae > Streptophyta > Magnoliopsida > Asterales > Asteraceae > Helianthus > Helianthus annuus. Next base: position 146,400,325 of record NC_035437.2, on the reverse strand, counting down.
AATCAACGAATGTTCACGAACACCTTACCGAACGTTCACGGAGACAATCGAACGAACGAGACCTCTGTTCATGTTCGTTCATTTAACTAATCGAACGAAATTTCTTGTTCATGTTCGTTCGTTTATTAAACGAACGAACATAAACGAACTGCCCGCCGAACGGTTCACGAACTGTTCGCTGAACGTTCGGTTCGTTTACAGCCCTAGCAAAAATAAAGAATAAACTCATTAAATGATTTATTTAAATTACCTTTGTACCATTTATTCTTTTTATTCTTAATTTATAATTTCTTCTCATTTGAACTCTCCACTATATAATATATATATATATATATATGTAGATATATATATATAGGGTAGGGATCCTGTACATTAATCCAGAAGTGTGAGAAGTGTGATAAATGTATTGTAACATTATATATAACAATATATAACACCATATAAACACCGTATAACACTATGTAACACCATATAACATCATATAACACTATGTAACACTATATAACACTATATAAGAATATATAACACTATATATCTATCAAAGACATGCTATCAGACACAATATATTGTTTTATTTGTTATATAGTGTTATATAGTGTTACATAATGTTATATGGTGTTACATAGTGTTATACGGTGTTTATATGGTGTTATATAGTGTTATATATAGTGTTATAATACACTTTTCACACTTCTCACACTTCTAGATTAATGTACAAGATCCTATATATATACATATATATATATACATTACGGTTTTATAAGTTACTTTCATTTATAATTGTTTTACATTCAATACTGGGGTTGAGTTATTCTACAAAGGAGTATAAAAATAAGAAGTGTAAGAAGACACTATAGACTGACAAGTGCCTCAAAAGAAATCAAGTGAGAAAGGTAATTTTGTCAAAAAGAATAAGAAAATTATGCACATGCAAGTCACATGCTATTTCCCCCCCCCCCCTATTTTTTAAATGTCCATAACTTTTTAATACATCATTTGTTTTTTTAAAAAAATTATACCATAAAATCGAGCGTCTTTTTATCTTCAATGTAAATACCATATTATTATATTTAGAAAAAAATTGAAACCCTAGTTGCGTATTACACAATGAACATAACGTAAAACACAATAAGTATCAAACTAAAAACACAATTGAAAGTAGACCAAAAACACAATCGATGACAACAGAAAAAAGACAAAATGGACATAACTTAAAACACAATGAGTATCAAACGAAAAACACAATGGAAAGTAAGCCAAAAACACAGACGATGACAACAGATAAAAGATACAATGGACATAACGTAAAATACAATGAGTGTCAAACTAAAAACACAATGGAAAGGAGACTAAAAGCACAATTGATGACGATAGATAAAAGACACAATTAGTGAGAGCAAATAAAAGACACAATGAACGACAGACTAAAAAATAATGAGCAACAAACTAATACACAATGAACAACAGATTAAAACATAACGGATAGCAAAATAAACACAATGACCAGAACCTATAACACAATGTATAGAGTACCCAAATATAACATCATCTTCATCGTGTCATGCATTGTGTTATAGGTTCTGATAAAAATACAATAACAGAACCTAAATTAACATTGTGTTATAAGTTTTGATAATAACATAATGTATAGAAACCTTTGTGAAAACAATGTAAGGGCCAAAACCCAGTTGAAAGACATAATGGTCACAACCTTTAATACAATACAATGAAAACCCAGTAAAAGTGAAATTTTTTATTTTATTTTTATATAGTAATATCATACTCATATTAAAGATAAAAAACGCTTGTTATTATAGTGATTTTTTTATAAAACAAATGACATATGAAAAAGTTATGGACGTTTTAAATTTGATGGGGGAATTGGCATGTGCCTTGCATGTGGATAGAGAAAGTTAATATATGTAGGATTCATTTTATGCCCTTCTATTATATTCTTTTTTCTTAAAACTAATCTCAACCCATCAAATCTAAGATCCATGGACTAGAATCCTTCTTACACTTCTTATTTATGTTGTCCTTTGTATTTGATCTTAATCCCTCATATCCGTATATTAAGAAAATCTAAAACCATGTCACCATCATCAAATCCAAATACGAACTTCATCACTTAACCATACAACTCCATCATCCAATAATCAAATAAAATTCCATTTCTTCAAATATCATCATCTACCAGTAAATCAGCATTAACGAAATATTTGTCTTTAACAAGGTTATCATTACAAAAACTTAAGTTAGTAGCTTATACCTCCTATACCTATGTTTAACTTGACTTGACATTAGATGGAGAAGTTGCTATTCAAAAATTTTCTTGTAGCATCCCTAAGTTCGGGGTTATTATGATGTATTGTTCGACGAGTTAACAAATACGGTCATTTTACGCATGTTGGGAGGTTTAAATCGCAAAATAACATAACACGAGGGGCCAAAGTCGCCAATTATAAAATCCGGGGAATATAGGAACCCTAGTATAAGGTTCACGGCTTCAAAGGGATCTCCCCCATTTGCTTTTTATGATCTCAAACAAAAAGGAAAGAGGAGGGAGCCTCAGGTTTTGCAATTTTGACAAATTGAAGGTAAATACTCGCAATTCAACTACCGTATACATCATGTGTGATCATGCAATTGATGTGATTTTGATTCCTCAATTTAGGGTTTTAAGGATTTCGGGATTTTACAAATTAATCTTAATTGGAGTGATTGATAGTGGTTTCTCTACGAATATAGTTATGAATCCACGTTTATGTAAACTTTGATTTTGATTAGGGTGTTAAATTGGGGAATCAGTTGGGAGCCTAACTACCAAGGGGGTGGGTGGCAATGATACCGTGGATGAGAGAGTCCTCTGGTCACGTGCCACCTGCCAAGGGGTATCTCGGTCTGCGCATCACGTGCCACCTGTTAAGGGCGTCTTGGTCGAGATGTACGTAGTGCGTGTTGGTCAAACGTTCTCATTACGAAAAAGGTTTCCTAAGTTATAGTGATTCTTAGAGCACTAACGTAGTTCTGATGTCTGTTGTTAAGGACATGGAAAAACCTATTTAAACTATTAGTATAGAATAAGCAGGGTGTCGAACCAAGGGAGGATTGTGGAAAGTGTATGATGCCAAGTATTGATTAACAGCTACGAAAACAATAAACTATCGATTTGAGTTTGATTGATTGATTGCTAACAATGAAAGAGAAATAAGATTGTATTCAATAAGAGATGGAATGGTTCCTCTGGAATTTAGGTTTTGCAGTTAACTTCAATTATATGTTTGATCGAACACTTACATAGACATAAGTGGACTAACCTAATCAACTAATTGTGATAACCAAAGACTAAGTACTCCGATCAATACATAACGGGAGGTTATCTAGTGGTTACCAATCACAGTTACCAACCCTAATCCCATAACAAATATATCGCAATTACTAGAACTCCCGGGAATTGAATGATCAAAGAATAAGGATAAACAAATGCAATCGATTACAATTAATTAACAAAATCATAAGTGAAAAGCATCGAATGCTTAGATCACTGAGTCAAACGATTGTCACCAAACACATAAAGTCTGTTAACCTACAAAAACCCTCCATCCGGAGGAAACCAAGAAAGTTTAGCCGCTCATCTCACAAGTGAAATCGCCAAAAGTTTGATAAATGGATGAAATCATGATCATGGTTGATGATTCGGTGGAAGGAATGATGGATTGAAGGTGAAGAAACTCGAATCCCCTTGCTCTCGGATGCCTTAGGTTGAAGTTAGATGATGAGATTGTCACACCCCGATATTTCCACGTATTACCGATGGGGAGTATCGTGACGTAGTTGATATCATCATAGTCAAACAACACAACATTTAAATGCACAACGGAAGCAAAAGATAGATTTTATTTCAACCGAATAAAAGTGTAATGTTAAGTATCACATCATGGTTGAGTAATATCCACAGGCGGATCAAAATAAAGAGGAAAACTGTTCAACAGACTTTAGGCATCCAAAGCTTGCGAGACTTGAGTAATGATGCCTGGAGTAGTCAGCCTATTTCGTCTAGTACCTGCACTTAGCCTTTTTGGAAAATACGTCAGTTTACACTGGTAAATACAACTTAACTGACTCAGTTTGAAAATGGTTTGAAAATTGATTTGAATGCACTTCGGCAAAAAATATTTTTTTATAACTTATTTAAAATAATCTTGTATACAGTTTTACTCATTTGTCGTCCATTAGGGCCGGTTTGTAGGGCCGGACTTAAGTTAACTGACACGCCACAGGTATAATGCCCACAAGGTTGATTCCTTTAAGTGGGATACTAGTTTTTACATAATGCATCTGTCAGGTGTACGCCTACACCCCGTGCTTAGGTCGTGGCCATTTCTTTGAATGATGCCAAGGATATTCGGGACATGGTCATTTAACCCCCAAAAGCCATACACCAAATAATACATATTAAACGGTTCATGCAAATACATTAATCACAATCCGATTTAAATGACTACACACACCCGACCAAGCGGTACTCTTATAGTACCGTATCCCAAGCCCGTATAGGGAAAATAAGTTAAGAGTATTTACCTGAGCAAAGTATAAATCAAATACAGCAAGTGCACGTAGCTTTTACTGGGCTCCTAATCTGGAACAAAGGTTTTTAATAACCTATTAGAATCCTAACGGGTCTTTAATTAAGCTTAGACTTAGACCGATTAGTTTTCAAAAGGAAGACACGGTTCAAACGCATGATAAGCGATGACCGGTTTAGAATGTGGTTTTGACCCGACAAGCTTGCATGCTTGTTTAATATGGGTAACTTAAACACATTCTGGATTTTGAGACAAAAACGATATGGTTTGACCCGTTTCAGCTAATATATGCAAATTAATTACATACGCCGATCCGAACGCGAAAAGTGCGTAACGGGTAACCAAAAGAGTCATATGAAAGTTTCCTAAGTTAATATGCCTTAAATATGTTGTGAAATCAGTAAGATATCTTCTATTATACTCAAAATGGATTTAAACTCAAATTACGCCCCGTGGGGGTATTTTGGTCATTTTAAAGGTTATAAAAGAGTGTAAATATAACTCTGAGTTTCGGGTCTGATGTAATAAGTAAAATACTTAATTTATTAAGTTACATCAGTAGGGCATCATATATATGTGAAATCTATCCTTTATAACCAAGCTATGGATCTTAAGGGCATTTTGGTAATTTCACATAGGCTTAAAAGGTCAAAACTAGAAATCTGAGTTTAAAACATTTGCTTACTGTTAAAATATAAAAATTTACTGAATATATCAGTAGGTATTAACCCTTATATGTTTAAAATAGTTTTGATACATACTATGCGTTAAAATGCTTAAAAGGCGATTTGGAGCCATTTCCGGGTTTTCAAAGGAATGCTGATATTTTTATAATTCCAGAAGGCTCAAAATAATTTATTCATCATATTAGATTAGTAGAAAAAGGTTTGGGGTCAAAAGGATTTGTAAAACTTATTTTATAGCCCAAAAGGGCAAAACCGGCAATTACCGAATCAAGCTTAGAACTCTAAGTTATGCTCAGTCTAAAAATAAATAAAAATCTCCCAAAATCCCAAAATATTATTTTACATCAGTGGTTAAAAAGTTTGGTATTATAAATTAGGTTTAGATAGGCTATATGCTAGTTATACGGTTAATTACTAAAAAGCTTCTTAATTACGCTAATGAGCATAACTCCTAATCTATACCTCAAACTGATATCAAATTTTAGGGACAAGTTTATAAATCAGTAGTGAAGGTTTCTATTCTTTCACTTTTTCAAAAATCACATTTTAAGGTGATAAGGGCATAATAGTCAACATTTAGGCTATTAACGGAAACATGCATATAAATCGGAAAACTAATGAACCAAGCCGTATAATCACAGAGGGTTATACTAACATGAAACTAGGTCCAAAAGAAACTCTAAGGCAATCCTAAACTAGGCTTAAACGGGTCAGAACTGAAAGTCAAAGTAGAAGTCAAACTATGCGACTTTCGGTCCCAAACCGGACCTAAACTGAAAATTGTCGGGGTGAACATGTTTAGACATGTTCTTATGTTAGTTACCAAGTTATATTAATGATAAAACAGGTTGTATGGATCCTACATTGCTAATTATGCATTAATTTGAAAATAAGTATTCTGTTGACTTTTTATAATCAAGTTTGACCCGACAATTGACCTACTTAGATTGGGAATCAGATGGTGCCCTTTTAAGGGTTTGTTACCCACATAATTACCTACTCATAGGTATTTCTAATTCGAGATTTGACTAGATACTTATTGATTAATCTCGAAGTCAAACCTTAATTACGACGATTTGACTTTTAGCTAAACAACTAAGCTAAACTGAATTAAAAAGGATTAAGGACACTTACAAGAGTCCTAGTTATGATTTGGATCCTTAAGAAAACTTGTTGAAGTCCAGAGAAGCTCCAGAGCAATGATCCAAGTGAGTTGAAATGAGCAAGTTCAAAGTCACAACTTTCAAGTCTTTATATAGTGAACCAAATGCTACAAGATCATGCCAACTCACTCTACAAGTGTTGCAAGATCATCCCAGGTGTCCCTATAATGCCAAAACCACTTGCAAGAGCCCCTGAATTCGAAAACCATCCATCTAAGGCGGTGTAACCGGATATAACAGGCAACTGCCATTTTCTGCTGCCAGCGACTGCCTTACAGACCGTAAGCATATCTCTTGCGGACCGTAAGCACCTTCTTACAGACCGTAAGCTCTTGTCTTTGCGGTCCGTAACCGACCTTCTTCTGAAATGCCCAGTTACCATCCTTACGGACCGTAAGGCACCTTCTTTGCGGTCCGTAAGCCTTCATCAGAAGGCAAAATCTTTGCAAAACTTTAAGGTTTTGACCATGTAACTTTCCTAGTCCGAATCTTGTGTCTTTTAGCAACAGAATGGGACCACTTGACCATACTTTGCATGCCCTTGCATGTGAGCCATGCACTTATACAACTTGGATCCTTATGGAAGGGTTGGCCATGCTTTTAAATGAGGTTTAATTCTTTGAACAAGAATTTTAATTATGAACCTTGTAGTAACATTTTAAAGAACCCAATTCCTTTATAGATTGAATTTATTCATTTAGGAATAACTGGTTTAATATATCAGATGTTTATCATAAATGATTTCAGGTCTCGGGATTTAAAATTTTGTTGCTCAGAGGTATTTTAATAACATGTCGACATTTTAACTCCTACCATACATCTTTTACTTGATCTGGGATTCCTGACATGTTTATCTTACATGACACATGTCTTTATTTTATTGGGTACGATTTTACGAGGTGTTACAGAGATAATGATTGCCTCCTTTAACAAACCCTAATATACCCTAAAAAGCCCAACTCGCGCGTTTATCCATCCATAGAACTGTAAGCTACAGTTGTGAACCGTAAGCTACAGTTCAAAAATTCTGTTTCTTCTATCAGCCCAACCGTAACCTACGGTTGGTGAACCGTAAGCTACGGTTCAATAGTTCTGATCACTTTCTTGTCAAAACATGCCAACCGTAAGCTACGTTTGAGGAACCATAGCCTACGGTCGTGAATCATACCCCAATTTCACCTTTATAAATAACTTTCATTTAATGACCAATCACCCCCTAGACTTCGTCCTTTCTCGTTTCTTGCACTTTTAAGCCTAAATAACTTCCAATTAAGTACCAATTAACCCCTGAACTTTGTTCTTCCTTGCTCCCTGCATCTTCAAGTCACATTTTCAACCGAACACATCCCGAATCCATACTGAAAACTGTAATGGCCAATCCCATTCACTCCAACTCATCTTTAAACCTCGTAACTCCTCCAAATTACATGCTTAACCTGCAAATCAATGAATACTCGTAGTTATCTCATTCAAAGCAAATAAACACATAAAACATGTATAAAACTCACAAGATAAGCACATTTAAGCTCGGGTTTCACCCTCTCCATCAAGTTCTATCACCCACTTTTATGTTTTTACTGTTTTGGGCTGAGATACGTACTTAGTGTTTTTACTTCTCCAAATGTTTTTTCATCCATTTCGGCGACTCCTTGGCAATGGTAATGGCTAGCCGGCATCTATACTATTTGGCATTTTGGTATTTATCGAACTTAGTACTTTGATGTGTGTCGGTACTTTGCTTTTATTTCTATAGCGAATTGGTGATGTTTTTAGTTAAAAACTATTCGTGTATTTTTTTTCTATTTACCAATGAGTAGGGTTCCTATGTTTTTGGGGCCTTGCATTGTTAAAGACCCATTCAAAGGCATCTCTAAAGGTAATGTATCTAAATAAGCTTAGTTAAGGGGCACCGAGGCTCTCTAATTTGGGGAGTGCGGTAGCCTAAACACAAGAAAGCCATCGTTCTAAAAAGATACTTTTATGTAACACTTACTCTTAAACTCTATTTTAATCAATATCACAATTGACTGCCAACTAATTCAACAGATTACTTGGATCATGGTAATCAAATAGTTATATACTTATATCTTGGTTATTTAATGCAAATTTATGTAATTATGAAGGTTCTAGGAGTAAAGATATTTATAGAAAAACAACATACATGCATATATGGCAAAGTTGAGCTTCCCCCTTATAAAGATCATCATCATATTTAGTAAATCCCACCAATAGCAAAACTAAGGTAAGGTCTGAGGAGGGTAATGTAACGCTCCGCATTTTCATACTTTCCTTATTTAGAAAGTGTATTCGTATTTCTTTCCAATTTTATAATCCGAGGCTTTGATCATAATGAAATTCTATTTTATACATATACGTATTACCATATTTGTATTATACGCAAAAAACTTGAATGCATGTTTATACGCGAAGCTGATACTTACAATACTTGTATTTAAGGAGGGTTTTATGGAATGACAATTACTTGCTCTTTCTAAAACACGTCAAATGACTCTTTTGCCCTCCATCAATTAAATCATTCTTTATTTAAAAATAAATATTACTAAAATGTCACAAAAATGATATCAACCATTAAAAACACTCATGCAATGGTGCAATACATTTCCTAAATTTTGTAGGAAAATACACTTTATAGAGAAACCTCACCCATAACTACTATATGTAGCATAATACATGTATAGTGCTTGGTTAGTTTTGAAATAATTTTATATTATCTTTTAAGCTCCATATATATTATATTAATAGGTCCGTTTAGGGCTCGATAAGTGAAGCTCGGGTTTGGGTTCGTTTTGTTAAACAAACTTATTTTTAGGCTTAGGTTTTTTTAGGCCCAACCCAATTTGAGCCTTTAGCGAGATAATGTAAAATAACTCACGAGCGGCTTGGCTCGTTTAGACTCTTAACAACGATTCAAGGCAAGATGCAAGGTTTTTTTTCTACTTTGTTTTTTTATTGATTTCTTCATTCCTTTTTTGCGTATTCAACAATTAAATGAGTTCTATTATGCGAAGTTTCTTTAACATATTTTACCCAAAAAAGAGTTTCTTTAACATTTGGTTTAACATGATGAACCCAAAGATCACAATGAAGATGAACAACACGAAGAGCACCATGTACACAAAGAAAACGAAGATCACAAATATACAAAGAACACAATGTAATTTTAATATAACTTATATGCAACCATTATAATTGTGTAACTTATCAATTTACATATATGTGGATCAACAAAGTACATAAGAACATACTATAGTGTGGTGATTAAAAACATGCTAAAAATAACAGAGCTACATATATGTAAACATATAGGTTCTGCATAGATGTAAATAATCGCACAGTACGTAATTTTATTGTGTTAACATAAATTCAATTTTGGTAGTTATTATATGGTTTACACATATGGAATCTCAAATCTATGTAAGCTTAGTTTACATATGTTTAATATCTCCTATACATTCATAAGTTTATATAAGTTAACATATAATTTCTAATAGTTACACATGTAATTTCTAACAGTTACACATGTGTAGGAACAACAAGTGGTTAAGGATTTCGTTCCCTCCTTTTTAGTTCACAGTGGCCAATTTGTGGAAGATGTTTAAAGATCTGCCAGGGTGTGGAAACAAATGGTGCGGGTAGTCTTTCTCACGACATTTTGGGTGATCTGGAAGTGTAGAAACAACAAGATTTTCAACAATAATAGTTCGGTTAAAGTCAAAAGGTGGTGGAAGATATCAAAAATCAATCTTTTTTTTTTTTGGTTGCAATGCAGGTCCAGGTTTGATTCGTTAGAATGGGGGCAACGGGTTCAGTTTATTCCATCTAATGTAATTTCTTAAGTTTAGGTGTTAGCTGAGTGATTTGTGTTGGCCTTTTGGTTTTTTTGTTTGCTTGGGTGCCTAGCTTCTAGCTGCCCCTATTTTCTATTCGCTTTGAATAAAAAGAGGTTGTTAAAAAAACACATGTGTGGCTCCAAATTTTGGGATGGATTTTTGATAAATTAGGAAACAACATGAGATAACAAAGAGTGTGAGAAATCTTATGAATGTTAATTGAATTTTAAAAAAGATAAAGAAAAATCTATCCTATACCCTAATAAATTGATCATCAAACTTTTCCTTTTTTTTTTTAAACGGTAAATTTGGATCACTGACGGACCACTGGAGTATCATCTTGCCACCAGCGGAACCACCCGATCATATCCATCTCCATTAGTCATAATACCTATACATCAATTCAGGAGAAAACCCAATAAATATGGGAAAACTCTCTTATAGGAATCGAACCATGTACGTAATAGTTCTTAAGTCTTATCCCACTCCCACTCCCAGATACCACTAAGCTATAATACCACTATCCTTTAATTCCATTGATGAAACTTGATTCATGGCTATTATTGGTTTTCTTGATTTTTACATAAAATTAAATTTCTCATCAACCCTATTGTATATATTACAAATATGAGATAAAGTGAAATAAAATGAGTTATAAGTGAGAAAGTAATGAGATGTATATCTGGAAAAAAAAAACATTTTTAATTGCATGATATGAGTTATAAGTGAGAAAGTAATGAGATGTATATCTGGAAAAAAAATACATTTTTAATTGCATGATATAACTTAGATACACATATTTTGAAAACTAGAAAGGCGAATGCGTGATGTGGCGCAAAACACAGACAATGTCAAGGTGCGCAGTGTTCGGTTGGTTCAGTTATTGTTCTCAATCGAAACCGAAGTGATCGGTTAGTCTATTTTATTAACCAATCGGTATTTGGTTTGATTGTTTTAATTTCGGTTACTAACATTTGGGCTAAAATTTTTGCTTAGAAATACATGAAATTGATGTATAAGTACATAAAATGGAAGTTTAAATACATAAAATGGAAGTATAAAATATGAAACTCATGAACTTAAGGTATAACAGGTAGAAATATATGATAATATGAATGATTCAGTTCTGTTATTTTTTGTTAAAAAAGGGTACAAAAACAACTATAACCGATTTTGTTTCACTCAAGGTTTATGTTAATCGGTTTTCAGTTAATTCAGTTTTTGATTGTTTTCAGTTCGGTTTAGTCCGTTTTCGGTTTGGTTTCGGCTAATAATTCAGTTATTGCTCACCCTTAAACACTGTTAATCACATAACATATCAATTTTTTAATTAAAAAAGACTTTAGCATTAGTATACTCATTAAATTTAAAAAAAAAAAAGAATTCTTTAAAATTATAGATTTAAAAAACATGTCCTAAAATTTGTGAATCTAGTTAAATAAATACGTTACTATAGTTTCTAATTATAAAATTTGTCAAACGGGATTTTATTTAGGTTATAAAATGAAAAAGACAATACAGCCCAATTGGGTTGGTCAAAACCAAAAGAGCTTGGCCCCTCGCAAAAGTGTAAGGCTGTTTATCTTTTCTAATTTTGAAATCAATAAAAAAGCGCAGATATTTGTGGTGCGTCATATATTTCATGTATTATAAATTTATAATGTTCACTGAATAATTAAAGATCATAACAGATATCAAGTTGTCGGTCGTAAGGCTTGATCATCTATTCATGTCATAAATAAAATATATTAAAAAACTACAAACCTTGTATACAATAATAATATGGAACTTCAAGAGATGGCATTGTAAGCGTTTGAGTCATTCAAATTCGAATTTAACTTTAATGGAATTCTATAAACTTTTTTAAGTGCTGGTAAGCGGGTTCCAAAATAATTCTAAGGGCATGAGGTGTGGGTGTCGGAAAAGGTCGGGGAGGGCTGAGTTGGCGTTAGCGCTAAAGGGGAACACCACCCCCTCCATTCGGTTTCGGTGACTTTAGAGGCTTCTCCGCCATCTCCCCGACTGCACACATGACTCTATTTCTCCCGGTCTATTGATTTATGGAAGGGGTACACCACCCCTGTGATGGGGATGGAGGTGAAGGTGGTGAGGTGCAAATGATGTGAAGAATGACTGGAATGAATCTATACGGTGTGGAAGGGTATGAAACGTCATGTGCAGCCACGTCAATTGGAGGCGTGGTAAAAAAGCACGGGATGGAAAGGGCTTCAAAAGTGGCATTTAAAAAAAAAAAAAAAAAAACAGTCAATCACAATCAGCCTAAACAACAACCACATCACCACGCTGATGCCCTCCACACTCATGAGAATTCCCCTGCCCTTGCCATCATGCCACACTCATGACTTTAGGATTTTTTTTTTCTCTTGATATCGAATAATACTAGTAATTATGTCTATTATTCATGAAACCAAAAGTGGTGCCTTCTTTTTCATTAAATATTATATATTTTTTTGATAAAAGAGGACGGCACCTTTGGTAAATTTTATTAATGACAAAAAGAATATTTACAACCTACAGGGGCTTAGGTTCCCGGGATGTGACACCCAAGGTACACACCACCTCTATCGACGAAGGGCCTAACAAAAATGGGCATTAAAACCCGGCTCCCGCTCATACTATACAAAATCCAAACACACAACCTATCTGTCCAAACTAAACAAAACCAGTACCAAAAACAAATCCTATACATCCAAACTAGCCAAAGACAAAAACAAAAATACATCTCAGCAAAAACAAAAATTCTTTTTCCTTAAATCTTATATAAGTGTTGTGTGTTAGGGGGGGATATGATAAACTGAATTAGCTCGTGGGACAATTTTAACTTTATTGTCATTAGATTGATTGGTCAATAAGTAAGATCATTAGATGACGATTTCTAATATCCTTTTATTCAAAACTATGTTTTTTTCTTCATATATAAGTTTAACAGGTTGTTTAATTGACTAAATCAGTAGCAATTATTTATATTTAAACATAAAATATTATTAAAAAAGATTAAAACAAAACTATGTTGAGCCTCACAAGTTGCTAATTATTAAGGGGAGAAAACCCATACTTTTTGGTTTATCTTTTCCTTTTACAAAAACAACAAAATACTTTATTTATTTATTTATTTAAAAGTTAAAGGAGTCAATTAATTAGAAAAACATGATGGTTTGATTGAGATTTGCTTATATCATTGTCGAGTATCTTCATTGTTTGAAGTTGTAATTTTTCATTCATACATCTTCGGTCTTCCCTTTCGTTTCTTAAAGATTGTATCATTTGACATTAAATTCGTTTTAAGCGCTTTTATCTTAGGAATCGTAAAATTTTGGATGACATCATGCAGCAATTCATTACATATATAGGGTTCCAAATAGAGATTGAGTTGTAGTATGTAAGTGTTTCTTCAAGATCTTGTTTACAATCGATTACACATGTAATATTTTTCAATATATAATTCTTTATTGATTATTGATAATGAATCAATTTGCTTTTTGGAACAAAAAACATTGAGAAGTTAAAAACTAAATATTAAGTGTTATTAGTATAGGGGTCCTAGAGTCATTAGCACAAATAAGATGATGGATCAAAGTGTCTTTAGAGTGTCATTGTGAAAGGTTTGTAACCTAATAACTATATTGTATGTATGTGTGTTTCACTTGTTGGATCAGTTCTCTTTGTACATGAAGGAAAACATTAAAACATACCTGTTATAGCAGACAGTGCGTTGGAGAATCCAGTAATGGAGTTCGACATGCTTGTTATCGTGATCTGGTTCCTCCTTAGGGTGCTAACTGATGATGGGGACTTAGAAAACCGAAAAGGGTATCGGTTAGGAGAGGAGGTCGAAATTATGATGTTATGGCTAATGGGGTGTGTGTAATTGTGTAACTGAGTAACCCCTCAACCTCCACATAATTCTCCTTTTATAAACACCCAGGAGGAAACCTAATTAGTTAAAAAGGATAATATGGTCCATCAACAATTACCAACTAATTATTTAATAGGTTATAATATATTTTGATCTCTATCATGTAAATGATTATAAAGGCTATAGATTAAATATTAATACATAATATATTTAATCTTACATTCTCCCACTTAGCCGAGTAATCATTTACTATGAGTATTAGATAAGCCTGATCAGGAGTTAACACTCATTTTAGCCTTAAACAAGTACTATAGCAGAGAAATACAGCCGTTGAATCATTATGCGACTCAGGACCCCCATTAATCATACTATAGCCTTAATTTAAAACCTAATCGTTATGATCAAAATACGCATAAGCCCTTTGTTTGATTTGTAACTTTATTTGTCTATATGCCATTATATCGGTTGAACATATTCTAACTGACATACAAAATCAAACTGAGGAAATTTCATTAATCATAAACATAAGCTAGTACAATATGCTCAAATAAGGTCTTTACTAAATCCCATATTCCGAACATGTTCTTCGTAAACCTTAGGAGGGAGACCTTTAGTCATCGGATCCGCAAGCATATCCTTAGTACTAATATACTCGATACAAAGATTATTTTCCTCAACTCGTTCACGTACAAATAGATATTTTGTATCGAGATATAAACCAGCTCCAGTCGAACTGTTACTGTTCGAGAAACTAACGGCAGCTGAATTATCACAGTAAAGCTTCAATGGTCTAGAAATAGAATTAACGATTTTGAGTCTAGTGACCAGGTTTCTAAGCAACATTCCATGACAGGTTGCGTTATAAACAGCAATGTACTCTGCCATCATTGTGGAAGTTGTGGTCAACTGTTGTTTATGACTCTTCCAAGAGATAGGGCCGCCTGCTAACATAAAGATATAGCCCGAAGTGGATTTCTTGTCATCTTTGCATTTGGCAAAGTCAGAATCAGAATAGTCCACCACTTCTAAATGATCACTTCTTCTATAAGTCAGTTTATAGTCTTTCGTCCCTTGCAGATATCGAAGTACCTTCTTAGCTGCTTTCCAGTGATCTAGGCCAGGATTAGTCTGATAAGGCCTAGCATTCCAGCAATATAAGCGATATCTGGGCGAGTACAGACTTGAGCATACATCAAGCTCCCGACTACTAACGCGTAAGGTATCTGGCTCATTTGCTTCTTCTCAACCTCTGTTGTCGGACACTGGAATGAACCGAAAACATCTCCTTTAACTACTGGAGCGACGGAGGGTTTGCACTGTTGCATGTTGTAACGTGTAAGGACACGATCTATGTAAGCCCTTTGGGACAATCCTAAGATCCCTTTGTGTCTATCTCGGTGAATTTCGATGCCAATGACGTAAGAAGCATCTCCGAGATCCTTCATGTCGAAGTTATGCGAGAGTAACCGCTTCGACTCATGCAACATGTCTAAACTATTACTTGCCAATAGAATATCATCTACGTAAAGGACAAGTATAGTAAAGTTACTCCCACTCATCTTGAGGTAGGTGCATTGATCCACTTGATTCTTCATAAAACCTTGCTTCTTCATGACTTCATCAAACTTGAGGTACCACTGACGTGATGCTTGTTTCAACCCGTAAATGGATTTCTCCAACTTACAGACTAGATGCTCCTGACCCTCAGGTTTAAAGCCTTCAGGTTGTTTCATGTAAACATCTTCGTCCAAATCTCCGTTAAGGAAAGCGGTTTTAACGTCCATCTGATGTAACTCCAAATCAAAATGAGCTACTAGGGCCATGACGATCCTTAATGAATCTTTACGAGAGACATGTGAAAACATCTCTTGATAATCAATTCCCTCTTTCTGTAACACCTCGAAATTTTGTGTCCAATGATGTGTTAACACGTGTCATTAGTGTACACATGGCATTAGATATTAAATAAAGGACTAAAGATGACAAACCTTGATGGTATGTAAATTCGAGGGATATAAATATTAACAAATGGTAAATATACTGTATAGTAACCCTAAACAATGCTCGTACCTTCGAACGAATAAATCATGGATCGTACGGAAGCGAAACGCGGAAGAAAGTGAGAGATTACGAGCTGCAGGGGTTAGCTGTGTCAACATGTTTAATTATACCTCTGAGTGACCTTTTGACAAACCCGAGGCTTTGTAACAGTAAAATACGCTCACTAGAATGTACTGTATAAATTCCGCGAAATTCCGTTTTAAAACGAGAAAGTTATGATCAAATTCGTACGAGAAGGGCTAAAAGCGTCAACAATGAAAGTTAAGGCTTTTCGGATAGTAATTAAACTAACCGGGGGCTTGACAGTACGGGTAAATGGCACGAGGCCCTTAATTGTAAATAACCGAGGGCCATATCGCAAAGTTACCCCTTCAAACCCGAAAGGCCAGGTTATTAATTACAAAGATTTCGTTAATGATTATAAAAGATTTAGAAATCTTGAAAAACTGACCTAATGCGGGCCGCGTTAAGGATTTGGGTAAGTTAACGCGGGCCGCGAGCCTCCTGCTTATACGCGTCTGACATAAAGATCCAGGCGGCCCGCGTACAAGGCTGCCTGATCTCCCATGCGGGCCGCGTGAACCACCCAGATGCAGAAACTTTGGACAGACTTGTTGTTTGAAGTTGTGAACGACCAAAAAGGCAATAAATGAAGCATGGGTGCCCTCTACTTGCCTCCTAGCATCCAGGGCCACCTGCTGATCATCCATACTCCATTATAGGATGAGTTGTGATGATCCTAAGCCTCATTTTGCACTATAAAAGGCCATGCATAGTTCACAATTGAATCACACCTCTAAACACATCTTCTGATCATTCCTGGAGCTCCAAAGCTTCTTCTATCATCCTAAGTCGTGCACTAAGCCTCTGTAAGTATGCCAAATCTTCTATGGCTTTGTTTTTGCTTAGTTTAGCTTAAAAGTCAATCCGTCGTAACTAACGATTAACTTTGCGATAAATCACGAATGGTCTAGTGAATTGTCGAATCAAAAGTAGTTATGCGTTGGTATTTATGTGGGTAATAAACCCCTAAAAGGGTTCCCCCTGATCACCACTCTAACTAATTCAAATATCGAGTCAAACATGCTTAGAAAAAGTCAACAGAAAGCTATTTTGTGATTTTATACATAATCTGTAATTTAGGTGATATGTAACCTGTTTTGATGTTCATAAAACATGATAATAAGTATATAAACTTGTCTAAGCTTGTTTGATCCGACCATTTGCTATATTGACCCGGTTCGGAACCGAAAGTCGCAAAAGTTTGACTTTTGCATTGACTTCAGTTCTGACCCGTTAAAGTCCGATTTAGATATGCCTTAGGACTCTTTTAGAACCGGGTTACATGATGGTATAAACCTCTGTGACCGGTTCGTTGTTTGTCCGAGTCTTTTACGCATTTCCGTTAATTACTTAAAAGTTGACCGTAACGCCCTTTTTAAAATAAAACGAGTATTTCGGACACGTGAAGGGACCATAACCTTGCTTACTAAATTCTAAGCATGTCCCTAAAATTTCGTGTCAATCCGAGGTCCAGAATAGAAGTTATGCTAAATAGCGCAAATTGCGAAACTTTAGTAATTAAATAGCGCAATTAGCATAACGCCTATCTAAACCCGGATTTCGACACCAAACCTTTTACTCACTGATGTAAAATAATATTTTGGGATTTTTAAAGATTCTTAATTATTTTTAACCTGCTCATAACCTGCGGTTATGGCAACGGTTCGGTAAATACCGAATATACCCTTTTCGGCCATAACTTGAGTTCTATAAGGTCTTTTGACCCGATTCCAGTTGCTACTGATTTTAAATAATAAATAAAGTATTTTGAACTTTATAAATTGATCGGGAAACTCAGATTTCCTGTAGAACTCAGAAACCTCTTTTATAATCTTTAAAAAGACCGAAATACCCCTACGGGGCATAAAATGAACTTAAACTCGTTACGGGCATCACGGAAGGTATCCTACTGATACCACAACCTCTTTAAGGAATATTGACTTAGGAAACAAGTGTAGGACTCTTACGGTTACCCGTTGCGCCTTTTGCGCGCACGGTTCGGCTTATGTAACTAGTTTACATAAATTAGCCGATACGGGTCAAACCATATTATTTTGACCCCAAAATCCAGAGTGTGAATATTAAACCCATATAAAACAAGCCTTCAAACTTGTTGGGTCAGAATCACATTCCATTCCCGGTTTTCGCCTTTCACGCGATTAAACCGTATCTATCCTTTGAAACTGACCGGTCTAGGCTACGGCTAATATAAAGACCCGTTAGGATTCTAATAGGTTATTTTAAAACCTTCGTTCCAGAATAGGAGCCCAGTAAAAGATATCTGTGATTTAATCAATTAAGGACAATACTTGCAAAGGTAAATACTTTTAACTTATTTTCCGTATTACGGGCTTGGGTTACGGTATCTAAAATACCGCTTGGTCGGGCAATTGACCCCAACTCATTTGTAGTTGAGTATTATCAATGTGACCCGTTTAAAAACTTGTTTTGTTGGCTTAACGCCTTTGGGGGCTTAATGACCATGTCCCGGATATCCTTGGCATCATTTTACGAAATGGCCACGACCTCGACATCCGGGTGTAGGCGTACACCCGGCATTATGTCTATGACTATAAAAGTATAGCCGTTGGTTACCCGCCACGGTGTTATATGCTATGTGGTGTGTCTATTAAACTTTAACCCGGCACGACCCGGGCGACCGAACGCATAGCAAACATGTAATTCTTTACAAGATTTAATTATAAATTATCCCAAGTTATAAAAGAGTTTGTGCCTTGTGCATTCAAATCAATTTTAATAAACATTTTTCAAAAGTGTCGGTTGAACGTATTTACCAGTGTAAACTGACGTATTTTCCCAAAAAGACTAAATGCAGGTACTAGACGAAATCGGCTGGCTATAGCTCCTTAGCATCTTTAAGAGTCTCGCAAGCTTTTGATGCCTTGTCTGTTGAACAATATTTTTTTATTTTGATCCCCCTGTGGATACCATTCAACTATTTGTGATACATTCGATATTACAATCAATGGTTGAATTATATTTATCTTTATGCTTCCGCTGTGCATAGGGCTGTTCAAAAAGCTCGCGGCTCGGAGCTCGCTCGAAGCTCGCTCGGATTTAGCTCGGAAAAAGCTCGCTCGATTTGGCTCGGTTTAAAAGTGAGCCGAGCCGGCTCGACTCGGTTAGAAAGTGAGCCTAGCTCGGCTCGGCTCGTAACGAGCCGAGCTGGCTCGGTTCGGCTCGCTTTGTAGCTCGGCTCGGTTTAGCTCGAATTATTTTACTTATAATAAGTTTTAATTTTATATACATTATAATATATTACAAAAAAAACTGATTATTATTTACATGTATATAGGTTTGTAATTTGATATTTATGGCATATTTGAAGATTGATTACCATACTAATGAACTAATATTGTATTTTATTGAAATTAAAACTTATTTTGCGTTGTTAAACTTGATTTTGGTTTGAATTGTATTAGGTTGAACTTATTTTGAATATATTCTTTTAAATTATTGAATAATATTTTAGGCTATTAAATTTTAAGAGGTATATATTAGTTTTTTTTTTATAAAATCGAGCCAAACCAAGCCGAGCCGAGCTAGCTCGGTTTAAAACCAAGCCGAGCCCGAGCTTAGATTTTCAGCTCGGTTTCAAATCCGAGCCGAGCCGAGACAGCTCGGTTTATAATCGAGCCGAGCCCGAGCTTGGCCTGGCTCGGCTCGGCTCGGCTCATGAACAGCCCTAGCTGTGCATTCATATATTGTGTGGTTTGACTATAATGTTGCCAACTACGTCATGATAATCCCCCACCGGGCCCACCGGTGAGACACGTGGAAATCGGGGTGTGACAGGTTGGTATCAGAGCCAACATTGAGTGAATTAAACACTATCCTAATGTGTTTAATCTCAGTGACACAATTGCACATACTTGAGTCTAGACAAGAACCTAGGACAAATTCGAATTGTTATTCCAAATTGTCTTGTTATTATTATTATTATTATTTAAAAGTTTTAAAAGCAGGAAATATGGCACCTGTAATTTTCCGAGGAAGAGGAAGAGGAAGAAGAGGCAGAGGAAAGATCATTACTCACCATGATCACGAAGTTGGACCTTCGAATACGCGAGCTCCTTCGACCACAACGAGTGAAGAACCACAAAGGCGAAGAAACCTTTTCGAACCTGCGAGACATTCCACCTCGCACAGCTCAACACCATCGTACCGTCACTCGTTCGGGCCAGATTCCGAAAATGATCCCAATAACCCTCAACCCTCCTACATACCTCTGCAGCGTTCGGTATCGCACCGTGCTTTTGACGATCCCACTCCTTACTTCAGAAGCCAGTTTAACCCAGCAGATTACATTCAGGAACCTGCAGGCTTTGTCCCGTTAGGACCACAGGATCACTTCTCAGAAGACCATATGGATGAGGACACTGATCCAATAGAACCTGCTCGTGGTACGCCCACGCATCCTATCGAGATCTCAGATGGATCTTCTTTTCATGGGACACCTTATCAGGGCCCAGATAGCTTCCAGGCGTTGTTCAACCAACATGAGTGGTACTTCACGCCATCTCATCAGACACCACAGCAACAACAGCAAGATCCCTCCGAGCATCCGCGCTTCGTGGCAGTTACGCCACCACCTCCGCCATCGGTTCAACCAGTAATGCCTGATCCGCCGAGGCGTAGAAGATCGGGTGCTCGTATGTCCACCCGAGGAGGGGAATTCCACTTCAGCACCCCTCGACACTCTAGTAGTAGCCACTACCCGCCACTATAAGAAGAAGGACCTTCAAGTCCAGTACAGGAGGCGAACTCCGCACCAGTTGCACCATCTTCGCCACCATTTGGGTATGACCACCCAATACCTGCATACACGGGTCCAACGGCATACAACCCGTTCGAACCGTCGTCGCACGCACATTACAATTACAACTATGAATGCGACCCATATGTGGTAGCGGCTAGGTATAATGCCCGCTATCCCGACGGAGCTTTTGGAAACATGGGGATACCGGACTACTCAGCTCATGGGTATCCAGCACCTCCTAGACCTCCAGTTCCGCAACCGGCGCCACAACCACGTTTTTCTCTGCCCGAACAAGAAGAAATCCTCCACCGCTTAACTCGTGTGGAACGGGATTTCGAGGAAGAACGAAAGAACAACAAGGGATTTCTTAAGGGTCTAGCGAACCTGTTGAAAGGAAAGAAGAAGAAACGTGACCATTAGTCCTTATATATGTTCTAATGTAATGTCTATTTTAAATAAGTCCCTGCGTGGACGTTTATCGTATTTCGGTCCCTACGTGGACTTATCTTTTAGTCCCTGCGCGGACATCTATCTTGTATTAGTCCCTGCGTGGACTTGTCTCATTATTAACCTCTATATAGGTATGTACTTGTTTAAAAGTCCCGTTTAGGGCAGCGTGTAATCGTATTTGAAGTTATGGAATGTTATGTTATGAATTTCATTTTTGTTATTTTTATATATGAAATAAATCAAAATCATTCCTTTTAATTTGATCTGCCTAAATAAAGAATCTTAAGAGTGAAACCTAGCCAGGTGTCTTTTAAGATCCGGCTAAGATGGTAAGACCTAATTAAAAGATTCAGATTCCCTGTTAACCTCTGTGAACATGTTAACATTCATGGCAGATGTGATTCGTTAAAATTGCACACGCCATTCTTATGCAAGAGTCCTCTAAAAGGATTCCAGAGCCCAAATTAATGATTTATAAATCATGGGTTAAAATCACCAATAAAGGTGATCACTTGTTAAACATCCATTAGCGATGTAGTGCCTACGGGCCAACCATATTAAACATCCATTAGAGATGTGGCGCCTATGGGCCATAATCATTGTCATAATAAGACAAAAGACAGTGGTGGTCTATGACTCCCTGTCAGAAAGGGTAAAAGAACTACGGTTCAAACCCTCATACCTTGATTTTCTGTAATCTCGTCTAATATTATAATAACGTCCTCGTGACTAGGCTTTTATGCCACTAGCAATATTATTTGTAATTAGGATAAGTATGTTCAAATCCTAAATAAAAAGTGAGTAACAAATTAACCAGATATGGTCTCTGTTACCATGGTTAATGAATTGCCATAAAAGACAATTCTATAATAAACTCCTAAATAAAATTTTCGTTATCTTCTGTAACAGATTCTAGTTACCATGGCAGATCCTAATGGAGAAAATAGTCATACGAGTGAAGACGAATATAATAACGCCCAAGTACATTTAACGGGCGCTCAATTAAAAGCTCTTGTTGACAACGCTGTTCAGGCAGCTCTAGATCGACAATATACCTAATCTCGGAGCAGAACCGTATCCAAACCACTCTCCAAGCTGAAAACACACTCAAAATCCCACAGCAAACCACTGTCCAAGCCCAAAAAGGACGACGATAATCACTCGTCCAATGAAAACAGTGTTCGTCGTGAAAGGGAGTATACTGATGCATCCCGTGCCAGGGGCTGCACTTACAAGTACTTTGTGTCTTGTAAACCCCGAGACTTCACGGGGGAGAAAGGTTCCGTCGATTGTATGACGTGGCTGGATGAGATGGACACCGTGGTGGACATCAGTGGCTGTGCGGAAAGGGATGTGGTAAAGTTTGTGTCGCAATCGTTTAAGGGCGAGGCCCTGGCTTGGTGGAGGGCGTTGGTTCAGGCCTCGGGAAAGACTGTGCTATACAGCATGACGTGGGAGGAATTCATTTCTCTCATCAAAGAAAATTACTGCCCTCAACATGAGGTGGAAAAGATAGAATCCGACTTTGTATCGTTGGTGATGACAAACCTGGACTGCCAAGCTTACCTAACGAGCTTCAATACGATGTCTCGGTTGGTTCCATATCTAGTAACCCCGGAGCCAAGGAGAATCGCTCGTTTCATCGGTGGGTTAGCCCCCGAGATTAAGGCAAGCGTGAAGGCCTCTCGGCCAACGACCTTCAGATCTATGACCGACTTATCTTTGTCCCTCACTCAGGATGCGGTCCGGCAACGGTCGCTGAGGAACAAAGAGGCCGAGAAGAGGAAGCGTGAGGACGATACCTCACGAAGGTTGGGCAAGAAACACCGTGGGAACGGTGATGGCAAGAAAAGGGCAGAGTCGAGGAAAGATGGGCAGCAATCTGGAGAGAAGCCCAAGTGCAAAAACTGCCAGAAGTATCACTTTGGGAAGTGTAGGCTCGGGTCGAACTCACAGTCTCAGTCGAGGTCGTATACTTGTGGACTGTGCAAGTCTAAGGACCACAAGACTGTGGACTGCAAGAAGATAAAAGATGCAACCTGCTATAGCTGCAATGAGAAGGGGCACATTAAAAGCAATTGCCCAAAATACGCCAAGAAGCCTGAAGAAACCAAAAAGAGCAATGCTAGAGTCTTCAAGATGGATGTGAAGGAAGCTTTGCAAGACGATAACGTAATCACAGGTACTTTTCTCGTAAATAATATCTTTGCAAGAGTACTTTTCGATTCAGGCGCTGATAAGTCCTTCGTAGACCAAAAATTTTGCAAATTGCTGAATATGCCTATCAACACCTTAAATGTGAAATACGAGGTAGAGCTAGCAGACGGCACAGTAGAAACCGTCTCCACTATACTAGATGGATGTGTGATATCCATTAAGAACCACTCTTTTCCTCTATCTCTACTTCCCTTTAAACTGGCTGGTTTTGACATAGTTCTGGGTATGGACTGGTTATCCCACAACCAGGCCCAGATCATCTGCAACAGAAAACATGTAGTGCTAAAGACTCCGACTGGTGAATCGCTCACCATTCGAGGAGATACGCAGTATGGATTGCCCGAGAACGTAACTATGCTCAAGGCTTCAAGATGTTTAAAAAGAGGCTGTGTCATCTACATGGCACAGGTGATTATTGAAGAGCCCAAACCAAAGATAGAAGACATTCCCGTCATTTCGGAGTATCCAGAAGTTTTCCCCGAAGATCTACCTGGGTTGCCACCAGATAGGAAAGTGGAATTCAGAATCGATATCATCCCTGGAGTAGCTCCTATTGCTAGAGCACCCTACAGGCTAGCACCAACTGAAATGAAGGAATTGAGGACCCAGCTGGATGGACTGTTAGCGAAAGGTTTCATCAAGCCTAGTTCATCTCCCTGGGGAGCACCTGTCCTGTTTGTTAAGAAGAAGGACGGATCGATGCGTCTATGCATCGATTATCGTGAACTTAATAAGGTCATGATAAAGAATATATATCCCTTGCCGAGGATCGACGATTTGTTCGATCAGTTACAAGGGGCTAGTTATTTCTCGAAGGTCGACTTGAGGTCGGGCTACCATCAGCTGAAAGTCAGAGATGAAGACGTACATAAGACCGCATTTAGGACTCGTTACGGTTACTACGAGTTCCTAGTGATGCCTTTTGGGCTCACAAATGCACCGGCTGCGTTCATGGATCTCATGAATCGCGTCTGCAAGCCGTACTTAGACAAATTCGTCATCGTATTCATCGACGACATTCTTATCTACTCAAAGAACAAAGCTGACCATGAGAAACACCTTCGTTGTATTCTCAAACTACTGCATCGCGAGAAACTATATGCCAAATTCTCAAAATGCGAATTCTGGCTTCGAGAAGTCCAATTTCTTGGACATGTCGTCAGCGAGCGTGGTATCCAGGTGGATCCCGCTAAGGTAGAGGCGGTCATGAATTGGCAAGAGCCAAAGACGCCTACAGAGATCCGTAGTTTCCTGGGGTTAGTAGGATACTACAGAAGATTCATTGAAAATTTCTCAAGGATTGCTGCGCCCTTAACTTCTCTAACCAAGAAGAAGATAAAATTTGTTTGGGGCCCTAAGCAGCAAGAATCCTTTGATATTCTGAAGCAAAGGCTGAGCAACGCTCCTGTGCTGACACTACCGGAAGGTACCGAGGAGTTCGTAGTTTACCGACGCATCACACACTGGCATGGGGTGTGTGCTCATGCAGAAAGGCAAGGTGATTGCCTATGCTTCGAGACAGTTAAAGGTGCATGAAAAGAATTACGCCACCCATGACTTGGAGTTGGGTGCCGTTGTGTTCGCACTAAAACTGTGGAGGCATTATCTGTACGGAATCAAGTTTGTGATCTATTCAGATCACAAGAGCCTTCAACATCTGTTTAATCAGAAGGAATTAAACATGAGGCAACGCCGCTGGATGGAAACCTTAAATGATTATGATTGTGAAATCAGATATCATCCCAGCAAGGCGAATGTAGTCGCTGATGCCCTGAGCCGGAAAGAAAGGGTGAAACCCATCCGAATCAATGCTAAGAGCATTGAAGTAAAGAATAATCTGATTGAAAGGGTGTTAGCTGCATAGAGAGAAGCTGTGTTGGAAGCTAACTATCCTAAGGAGAAGCTGGGAGTGACTGAGGAGCAGTTAACTCTTAGCAAGGATGGAATTTTGCGATTAAATGGGCGAATATGGGTTCCTATTTATGGAGGACTACGAGATGTTATCCTCCAGGAAGCCCATAGTTCCAAATATTCTGTCCATCCTGGAGCAGATAAAATGTATCAGGATCTAAAGGCAAATTATTGGTGGATAGGCTTGAAAAAGTCTGTAGCCGCTTATGTAGCCAAATGCTTAACTTGTGCGCAAGTCAAGGCCGAGCATCAAAAGCCGTCTGGCTTGCCACAACAGCCTGAACTTCCTGAATGGAAGTGGGAGTGTGTAACTATGGATTTTATCACCAAGTTACCCAAGACGAGCAAAGGAAATGACACAATATGGGTTATAGTCGATAGACTGACTAAGTCAGCTCATTTCTTACCCATCAAGGAGACTTATAGCTCCGACACATTAGCCCAGTTATACGTTGATAAGATTGTAGCCCTACATGGCATACCTGTGTCTATTATCTCCGATCGAGATACTAGGTACACGTCTCATTTCTGGAAAAGTTTCCAACAATCTTTGGGCACACGTTTGAATTTTAGTACGGCTTACCATCCTCAGACAGACGGTCAGAGTGAGCGTAGTATTCAAACGTTAGAAGACATGCTGCGTGCATATGCTATCGATTTAGGTGATAGTTGGGATAAGAACCTACCACTAATCGAATTCTCCTACAACAATAGCTACCATACCAGCATAAAGGTTGCGCCTTTCGAGGCATTATACGGTAGACAGTGTAGATCGCCCGTTTGTTGGGCGGAAGTTGGAGAGGTCCAATTATCAGGACCAGAGATAGTCTTCGAAACAACGGACAAGATTGTCCAGATTCGAGAGCGTCTCAAAGCTGCCCGTGATAGGCAGAAAAGTTACGCTGATCCAAAACGAAAGGATTTTCACTTCGAGGTAGGTGAAAAAGTGTTACTAAAAGTATCACCCTGGAAGGGGGTGATGCGCTTCGGTAAGAAGGGCAAACTGAGCCCGAGATACATAGGACCTTTTGAGGTTATCGAACGTGTCGGGTCAGTTGCCTATAAGTTGAACTTACCAGAAGAGCTCAATGGAATTCACAATGTGTTCCACATCTGCAACCTAAAGAAGTGCTTCGCTGATGAATCATTGGTGATCCCACACACAGATGTGCACATAGATGAGAGCTTGAAGTTTGTGGAGGAGCCTTTGTCGATTGAAGACCGACAGGTGAAAAAGCTTCGAAGAAAGCATGTACCTATAGTAAAGGTTAAATGGGATGCCCGGAGAGGTTCCGAATTCACGTGGGAAGTTGAATCCACGATGAAAGAGAAATACCCTTATTTGTTTGAGTAAATCTCGGGTCGAGATTTATTTTAAGGGGGTGAGGATGTAACACCTCGAAATTTTGTGTCCAATGATGTGTTAACACGTGTCATTAGTGTACACGTGGCATTAGATATTAAATAAAGGACTAAAGATGACAAACCTTGATGGTATGTAAATTCGAGGGATATAAATATCAACAAAGGGTAAATATACTGTATAGTAACCCTAGACGATGCTCGTACCTTCGAACGAATAAATCATGGATCGTACGGAAGCGAAACGCGGAAGAAAGTGAGAGATTACGAGCTGCAGGGGTTAGCTGTGTCAACATGTTTAATTATACCTCTGAGTGACCCTTTGACGAACCCGAGGCTTTGTAACAGTAAAATACGCTCACTAGAATGTACTGTATAAATTCCGCGAAGTTCCGTTTTAAAACGAGAAAGTTATGATCAAATTCGTATGAGAAGGGCTAAAAGCGTCAACAATGAAAGTTAAGGCTTTTCGGATAGTAATTAAACTAACCGGGGGCTTGACAGTACGGGTAAATGGCACGAGGCCCTTAATTGTAAATAACCGAGGGCCATATCGCAAAGTTACCCCTTCAAACCCGAAAGGTCAGGTTATTAATTACAAAGATTTCGTTAATGATTATAAAAGATTTAGAAATCTTGAAAAACTGACCTAATGCGGGCCGCGTTAAGGATTTGGGTAAGGTAACGCGGGCCGCGAGCCTCCTGCTTATACGCGTCTGACATAAAGATCCAGGCGGCCCGCGTACAAGGCTGCCTGATCTCCCATGCGGGCCGCGTGAACCACCCAGATGCAGAAACTTTGGACAGACTTGTTGTTTGAAGTTGTGAACGACCAAAAAGGCAATAAATGAAGCATGGGTGCCCTCTACTTGCCTCCTAGCATCCAGGGCCACCTGCTGATCATCCATACTCCATTATAGGATGAGTTGTGATGATCCTAAGCCTCATTTTGCACTATAAAAGGCCATGCATAGTTCACAATTGAATCACACCTCTAAACACATCTTCTGATCATTCCTGGAGCTCCAAAGCTTTCTTCTATCATCCTAAGTCGTGCACTAAGCCTCTGTAAGTATGCCAAATCTTCTATGGCTTTGTTTTTGCTTAGTTTAGCTTAAAAGTCAATCCGTCGTAACTAACGATTGACTTTGCGATAAATCACGAATGGTCCAGTGAATTGTCGAATCAAAAGTAGTTATGCGTTGGTATTTATGTGGGTAATAAACCCCTAAAAGGGTTCCCCCTGATCACCACTCTAACTAATTCAAATATCGAGTCAAACATGCTTGGAAAAAGTCAACAGAAAGCTATTTTGTGATTTTATACATAATCTGTAATGTAGGTGATATGTAACTTGTTTTGATGTTCATAAAACATGATAATAAGTATATAAACTTGTCTAAGCTTGTTTGATCCGACCATTTGCTATATTGACCCGGTTCAGAACCGAAAGTCGCAAAAGTTTGACTTTTGCATTGACTTCAGTTCTGACCCGTTAAAGTTCGATTTAGATATGCCTTAGACTCTTTCAGAATCGGGTTACATGATGGTATAAACCTCTGTGATCGGTTCGTTGTTTGTCCGAGTCTTTTACGCATTTCCGTTAATTGCTTAAAAGTTGACCGTAACGCCCTTTTTAAAATAAAACGAGTATTTCGGACACGTGAAGGGACCATAACCTTGCTTACTAAATTCTAAGCATGTCCCTAAAATTTCGTGTCAATCCGAGGTCCAGAATAGGAGTTATGCTAAATAGCGCAAATTGCGAAACTTTAGTAATTAAATAGCGCAATTAGCATAACGCCTATCTAAACCCGGATTTCGACACCAAACCTTTTACTCACTTATGTTAAATAATATTTTGGGATTTTTAAAGATTCTTAATTATTTTTAACCTACTCATAACCTGCGGTTATGGCAACGGTTCGGTAAATACCGAATATACCCTTTTCGGCCATAACTTGAGTTCTATAAGGTCTTTTGACCCGATTCCAGTTGCTACTGATTTTAAATAATAAATAAAGTATTTTGAACTTTATAAACTGATCGGGAAACTCAGATTTCCTGTAGAACTCAGAAACCTCTTTTATAATCTTTAAAAAGACCGAAATACCCCTACGGGGCATAAAATGAACTTAAACTCGTTACGGGCATCACGGAAGGTATCCTACTGATACCACAACCTCTTTAAGGCATATTGACTTAGGAAACAAGTGTAGGACTCTTACGGTTACCCGTTGCGCCTTTTGCGTGCACGGTTCGGCTTATCTAACTAGTTTACATAAATTAGCCGATACGGGTCAAACCATATTATTTTGACCCCAAAATCCAGAGTGTGAATATTAAACCCATATAAAACAAGACTTCAAACTTGTTGGGTCAGAATCACATTCCATTCCCAGTTTTCGCCTTTCACGCGATTAAACCGTATCTATCCTTTGAAACTGACCGGTCTAGGCTACGGCTAACATAAAGACCCGTTAGGAATCTAATAGGTTATTTTAAAACCTTCATTCCAGAATAGGAGCCCAGTAAAAGATATCTGTGATTTAATCAATTAAGGACAATACTTGCAAAGGTAAATACTTTTAACTTATTTTCCGTATTACGGGCTTGGGTTACGGTATCTAAAATACCGCTTGGTCGGGCAATTGACCCCAACTCATTTGTAGTTGAGTATTATCAATGTGACCCGTTTAAAAACTTGTTTTGTTGGCTTAACGCCTTTGGGGGCTTAATGACCATGTCCTGGATATCCTTGGCATCATTTTACGAAATGGCCACGACCTCGACATCCGGGTGTAGGCGTACACCCGGCATTATGTCTATGACTATAAAAGTATAGCCATTGGTTACCAGCCACGGTGTTATATGCTATGTGGTGTGTCTATTAAACTTTAACCCGGCACGACCCGAGCGACCGAACGCATAGCAAACATGTAATTCTTTACAAGATTTAATTATAAATTATCCCAAGTTATAAAAGAGTTTGTGCCTTGTGCATTCAAATCAATTTTAATAAACATTTTTCAAAAGTGTCGGTTGAACGTATTTACCGGTGTAAACTGACGTATTTTCCCAAAAAAGACTAAATGCAGGTACTAGACGAAATCGGCTGGCTATAGCTCCTTAGCATCTTTAAGAGTCTCGCAAGCTTTTGATGCCTTGTCTGTTGAACAATATTTTTTTATTTTGATCCCCTTGTGGATACCATTCAACTATTTGTGATACATTCGATATTACAATCAATGGTTGAATTATATTTATCTTTATGCTTCCGCTGTGCATTCATATATTGTGTGGTTTGACTATAATGTTGCCAACTACGTCATGATAATCCCCCATCGGGCCCACCGGTGAGACACGTGGAAATCGGGGTGTGACAGGTTGGTATCAGAGCCAACATTGAGTGAATTAAACACTATCCTAATGTGTTTAATCTCAGTGACACAATTGCACATACTTGAGTCTAGACAAGAACCGAGGACAAATTCGAATTGTTATTCCAAATTGTCTGGTTATTATTATTATTATTATTTAAACGTTTTAAAAGCAGGAAATATGGCACCTGTAATTTTCCGAGGAAGAGGAAGAAGAGGCAGAGGATAGATCATTACTCACCATGATCACGAAGCTGGACCTTCGAATACGCGAGCTCCTTCGACCCCAAGGAGTGAAGAACCACAAAGGCGAAGAAACCTTTTCGAACCTGCGAGACATTCCACCTCGCACAGCTCAACACCATCGTACCGTCACTCGTTCGGGCCAGATTCCGAAAATGATCCCAATAACCCTCAACCCTCCTACATACCTCTGCAGCGTTCGGTATCGCACCGTGCTTTTGACGATCCCACTCCTTACTTCAGAAGCCAGTTTAACCCAGCAGATTACATTCAGGAACCTGCAGGCTTTGTCCCGTTAGGACCACAGGATCACTTCTCAGAAGACCATATGGATGAGGACACTGATCCAATAGAACCTGCTCGTGGTACGCCCACGCATCCTATCGAGATCTCAGATGGATCTTCTTTTCATGGGACACCTTATCAGGGCCCAGATAGCTTCCAGGCGTTGTTCAACCAACATGAGTGGTACTTCACGCCATCTCATCAGACACCGCAGCAACAACAGCAAGATCCCTCCGAGGATCCGCGCTTCGTGGCAGTTACGCCACCACCTCCGCCACCGGTTCAACCAGTAATGCCTGATCCGCCGAGGCGTAGAAGATCGGGTGCTGGTATGTCCACCCGAGGAGGGGAATTCCACATCAGCACCCCTCGACACTCTAGTAGTAGCCACTACCCGCCACTACAAGAAGAAGGACCTTCAAGTCCAGTACAGGAGGCGAACTCCGCACCAGTTGCACCATCTTCGCCGCCATTTGGGTATGACCACCCAATACCTGCATACACGGGTCCAACGGCATACAACCCGTTCGAACCGTCGTCGCACGCACATTACAATTACAACTATGAACGCGACCCATATGTGGTAGCGGCTAGGTATAATGCCCGCTATCCCGACGGAGCTTTTGGAAACATGGGGATACCGGACTACTCAGCTCATGGGTATCCAGCACCTCCTTGACCTCCAGTTCCGCAACCGGCGCCACAACCACGTTTTTCTCCGCCCGAACAAGAAGAAATCCTCCACCGCTTAACTCGTGTGGAACGGGATTTCGAGGAAGAACGAAAGAACAACAGGGTATTTCTTAAGGGTCTAGCGAACCTGTTGAAAGGAAAGAAGAAGAAACGTGACCATTAGTCCTTATATATGTTCTAATGTAATGTCTATTTTAAATAAGTCCCTGCGTGGACGTTTATCGTATTTCGGTCCCTACATGGACTTATCTTTTAGTCCTTGCGCGGACATCTATCTTGTATTAGTCCCTGCGTGGACTTGTCTCTTTATTAACCTCTATATAGGTATGTACTTGTTTAAAAGTCCCGTTTAGGGCAGCGTGTAATCGTATTTGAAGTTATGGAATGTTATGTTATGAATTTCATTTTTGTTATTACTATATATGAAATAAATCAAAATCATTCCTTTTAATTTGATCTGCCTAAATAAAGAATCTTAAGAGTGAAACCTAGCCAGGTGTCTTTTAAGATCCGGCCAAGATGGTAAGACCTAATTAAAAGATTCAGATTCCCTGTTAACCTCTGTGAACATGTTAACATTCATGGCAGATGTGATTCGTTAAAATTACACACGCCATTCTTATGCAAGAGTCCTCTAAAAGTATTCCAGAGCCGAAATTAATGATTTATAAATCATGGGTTAAAATCACCAATAAAGGTGATCACTTGTTAAACATCCATTAGCGATGTAGTGCCTACGGGCCAACCATATTAAACATCCATTAGAGATGTGGCGCCTATGGGCCATAATCATTGTCATAATAAGACAAAAGACAGTGGTGGTCTATGATCCCTGTCAGAAAGGGTAAAAGAACTACGGTTCAAACCCTCATACCTTGATTTTCTGTAATCTCGCCTAATATTATAATAACGTCCTCGTGACTAGGCTTTTATGCCACTAGCAATATTATTTGTAATTAGGATAAGTATGTTCAAATCCTAAATAAAAAGTGAGTAACAAATTAACCAGATATGGTCTCTGTTACCATGGTTAATGAATTGCCATAAAAGTCAATTCTATAATAAACTCCTAAATAAAATTTTCGTTATCTTCTGTAACAGATTCTAGTTACCATGGCGGATCCTAATGGAGAAAATAGTCATACGAGTGAAGACAAATATAATAACGCCCAAGTACATTTAACGGGCGCTCAATTAAAAGCTCTTGTTGACAACGCTGTTCAGGCAGCTCTAGATCGACAATATACCGAATCTCGGAGCAGAACCGTATCCAAACCACTCTGCAAGCCGAAAACACACTCAAAATCCCACAGCAAACCACTGTCCAAGCCCAAAAAGGACGACGATAATCACTCGTCCAATGAAAACAGTGTTCGTCGTGAAAGGGAGTATACTGATGCATCCCGTGCCAGGGGCTGCACTTACAAGTACTTTGTGTCTTGTAAACCCCGAGACTTCACGGGGGAGAAAGGTTCCGTAGATTGTATGACGTGGCTGGATGAGATGGACACCGTGGTGGACATCAGTGGCTGTGCGGAAAGGGATGTGGTATTGTTTGTGTCGCAATCGTTTAAGGGCGAGGCCCTGGCTTGGTGGAGGGCGTTGGTTCAGGCCTCGGGAAAGACTGTGCTATACAGCATGACGTGGGAGGAATTCATTTCTCTCATCAAAGAAAATTACTGCCCTCAACATGAGGTGGAAAAGATAGAATCCGACTTTGTATCGTTGGTGATGACAAACCTGGACTGCCAAGCTTACCTAACGAGCTTCAATACGATGTCTCGGTTGGTTCCATATCTAGTAACCCCGGAGCTATGGAGAATCGCTCGTTTGTTAGCCCCCGAGATTAAGGCAAGCGTGAAGGCCTCTCGGCCAACGACCTTCAGATCTGTGACCGACTTATCTTTGTCCCTCACTCAGGATGCGGTCCGGCAACGGTCGCTGAGGAACAAAGAGGCCAAGAAGAGGAAGCGTGAGGACGATACCTCACGAAGGTCGGGCAAGAAACACCGTGGGAACGGTGATGGAAAGAAAGGGGCAGAGTCGAGGAAAGATGGGCAGCAATCTGGAGAGAAGCCCAAGTGCAAAAACTGCCAGAAGTATCACTTTGGGAAGTGTAGGCTCGGGTCGAACTCACAGTCTCAGTTGAGGTCGTATACTTGTGGACTGTGCAAGTCCAAGGACCACAAGACTGTGGACTGCAAGAAGATAAAAAATGCAACCTGCTATAGCTGCAATGAGAAGGGGCACATTAAAAGCAATTGCCCCAAATACGCCATGAAGCCTGAAGAAACCAAAAAGAGCAATGCTAGAGTCTTCAAGATGGATGTGAAGGAAGCTTTGCAAGACGATAACGTAATCACAGGTACTTTTCTCGTAAATAATATCTTTGCAAGAGTACTTTTCGATTCAGGCGCTGATAAGTCCTTCGTAGACCAAAAATTTTGCAAATTGCTGAATATGCTTATCAAAACCTTAAATGTGAAATACGAGGTAGAGCTAGCAGACGGCACAATAGAAACCGTCTCCACTATACTAGATGGATGTGTGATATCCATTAAGAACCACTCTTTTCCTCTATCTCTACTTCCCTTTAAACTGGCTGGTTTTGACATAGTTCTGGGTATGGACTGGTTATCCCACAACCAGGCCCAGATCATCTGCAACAGAAAACATGTAGTGCTAAAGACTCCAACTGGTGAATCGCTCACCATTCGAGGAGATACGCAGTATGGATTGCCCGAGAACGTAACTATGCTCAAGGCTTCAAGATGTTTAAAAAGAGGCTGTGTCATCTACATGGCACAGGTGATTATTGAAGAGCCCAAACCAAAGATAGAAGACATTCCCGTCATTTCGGAGTATCCAGAAGTTTTCCCCAAAGAACTACCTGGGTTGCCACCAGATAGGCAAGTGGAATTCAGAATCGATATCATCCCTGGAGCAGCTCCTATTGCTAGAGCACCCTACAGGCTAGCACCAACTGAAATGAAGGAATTGAGGACCCAGCTGGATGGACTGTTAGCGAAAGGTTTCATCAAGCCTAGTTCATCTCCCTGGGGAGCACCTGTCCTGTTTGTTAAGAAGAAGGACGGATCGATGCGTCTGTGCATCGATTATCGTGAACTTAATAAGGTCACGATAAAGAATAGATATCCCTTGCCGAGGATCGACGATTTGTTCGATCAGTTACATGGGGCTAGTTATTTCTCGAAGATCGACTTGAGGTCGGGCTACCATCAGCTGAAAGTCTGAGATGAAGACGTACATAAGACCGCATTTAGGACTCGTTACGGTCACTACGAGTTCCTAGTGATGCCTTTTGGGCTCATAAATGCACCGGCTGCGTTCATGGATCTCATGAATCCCGTCTGCAAGCCGTACTTAGACAAATTCGTCATCGTATTCATCGACGACATTCTTATCTACTCAAAGAACAAAGCTGACCATGAGAAACACCTTCGTTGTATTCTCAAACTACTGCATCGCGAGAAACTATATGCGAATTCTGGCTTCGAGAAGTCCAATTTCTTGGACATGTCGTCAGCGAGCGTGGTATCCAGGTGGATCCCGCTAAGGTAGAGGCGGTCATGAATTGGCAAGAGCCAAAGACACCTACAGAGATCCGTAGTTTCCTGGGGTTAGCAGGATACTACAGAAGATTCATTGAAAATTTCTCAAGGATTGCTGCGCCCTTAACTTCTCTAACCAAGAAGAAGATAAAATTTGTTTGGGGCCCTAAGCAGCAAGAATCCTTTGATATTCTGAAGCAAAGGCTGAGCAACGCTCCTGTGCTGACACTACCGGAAGGTACCGAGGAGTTCGTAGTTTACTGCGACGCATCACACACTGGCATGGGGTGTGTGCTCATGCAGAAAGGCAAGGTGATTGCCTATGCTTCGAGACAGTTAAAGGTGCATGAAAAGAATTACACCACCCATGACTTGGAGTTGGGTGCCGTTGTGTTCGCACTAAAACTGTGGAGGCATTATCTGTACGGAATCAAGTTTGTGATCTATTCAGATCATAAGAGCCTTCAACATCTGTTTAATCAGAAGGAATTAAACATGAGGCAACGCCGCTGGATGGAAACCTTAAATGATTATGATTGTGAAATCAGATATCATCCCGGCAAGGCGAATGTAGTCGCTGATGCCCTGAGCCAGAAAGAAAGGGTGAACCCCATTCGAGTCAATGCTAAGAGCATTGAAGTAAAGAATAATCTGATTGAAAGGGTGTTAGCTGCACAGAGAGAAGCTGTGTTGGAAGCTAACTATCCTAAGGAGAAGCTGGGAGTGACTGAGGAGCAGTTAACTCTTAGCAAGGATGGAATTTTGCGATTAAATGGGCGAATATGGGTTCCTATTTATGGAGGACTACGAGATGTTATCCTCCAGGAAGCCCATAGTTCCAAATATTCTATCCATCCTGGAGCAGATAAAATGTATCAGGATCTAAAGGCAAATTATTGGTGGATAGGCTTGAAAAAGTATGTAGCTGCATATGTAGCCAAATGCTTAACTTGTGCGCAAGTCAAGGCCGAGCATCAAAAGCCGTCTGGCTAGCCACAACAGCCTGAACTTCCTGAATGGAAGTGGGAGTGTGTAACTATGGATTTTATCACCAAGTTACCCAAGATGAGCAAAGGAAATGACACAATATGGGTTATAGTCGATAGACTGACTAAGTCAGCTCATTTCTTACCCATCAAGGAGACTTATAGCTCCGACACATTAGCCCAGTTATACGTTGATAAGATTGTAGCCCTACATGGTATACCTGTGTCTATTATCTCCGATCGAGATACTAGGTACACGTCTCATTTCTGGAAAAGTTTCCAACAATCTTTGGGCACACGTTTGAATTTTAGTACGGCTTACCATCCTCAGACAGACGGTCAGAGTGAGCGTACTATTCAAACGTTAGAAGACATGCTGCGTGCATGTGCTATCGATTTAGGTGGTAGTTGGGATAAGAACCTACCACTAATCGAATTCTCCTACAACAATAGCTACCATACCAGCATAAAGGCTGCGCCTTTCGAGGCATTATACGGTAGAAAGTGTAGATCGCCCGTTTGTTGGGCGGAAGTTGGAGAGGTCCAATTATCAGGACCAGAGATAGTCTTCGAAACAACGGACAAGATTGTCCAGATTCGAGAGCGTCTCAAAGCTTCCCGTGATAGGCAGAAAAGTTACGCTGATCCAAAACGTAAGGATTTTCACTTCGAGGTAGGTGAAAAAGTGTTACTAAAAGTATCACCCTGGAAGGGGGTGATGCGCTTCGGTAAGAAGGGCAAACTGAGCCCGAGATACATAGGACCTTTTGAGGTTATCGAACGTGTCGGGTCAGTTGCCTATAAGTTGAACTTACCAGAAGAGCTCAATGGAATTCACAATGTGTTCCACATCTGCAACCTAAAGAAGTGCTTCGCTGATGAATCATTGGTGATCCCACACACAGATGTGCACATAGATGAGAGCTTGAAGTTTGTGGAGAAGCCTTTGTCGATTGAAGACCGACAGGTGAAAAAGCTTCGAAGAAAGCATGTACCTATAGTTAAGGTTAAATGGGATGCCCGGAGAGGTCCTGAATTCACGTGGGTAGTTGAATCCACGATGAAAGAGAAATACCCTTATTTGTTTGAGTAAATCTCGGGTCGAGATTTATTTTAAGGGGGTGAGGATGTAACACCTCGAAATTTTGTGTCCAATGATGTGTTAACACGTGTCATTAGTGTACACGTGGCATTAGATATTAAATAAAGGACTAAAGATGACAAACCTTGATGGTATGTAAATTCGAGGGATATAAATATCAACAAAGGGTAAATATACTGTATAGTAACCCTAAACGATGCTCGTACCATCGAACGAATAAATCATGGATCGTACGGAAGCGAAACGCGGAAGAAAGTGAGAGATTACGAGCTGCAGGGGTTAGCTGTGTCAACATGTTTAATTATACCTCTGAGTGACCCTTTGACGAACCCGAGGCTTTGTAACAGTAAAATACGCTCACTAGAATGTACTGTATAAATTCTGCGAAGTTCCGTTTTAAAAGGAGAAAGTTATGATCAAATTCGTACGAGAAGGGCTAAAAGCGTCAACAATGAAAGTTAAGGCTTTTCGGATAGTAATTAAACTAACCGGGGGCTTGACAGTACGGGTAAATTGCACGAGGCCCTTAATTGTAAATAACCGAGGGCCATATCGCAAAGTTACCCCTTCAAACCCGAAAGGTCTGGTTATTAATTACAAAGATTTCGTTAATGATTCTAAAAGATTTAGAAATCTTGAAAAACTGACCTAATGCGGGCCGCGTTAAGGATTTGGGTAAGTTAACGCGGGCCACGAGCCTCCTGCTTATACGCGTCTGACATAAAGATTCAGGCGGCCCGCGTACAAGGCTGCCTGATCTCCCATGCGGGCCGCGTGAACCACCCAGATGCAGAAACTTTGGACAGACTTGTTGTTTGAAGTTGTGAACGACCAAAAAGGCAATAAATGAAGCATGGGTGCCCTCTACTTGCCTCCTAGCATCCAGGACCACCTGCTGATCATCCATACTCCATTATAGGATGAGTTGTGATGATCCTAAGCCTCATTTTGCACTATAAAAGGCCATGCATAGTTCACAATTGAATCACACCTCTAAACACATCTTCTGATCATTCCTGGAGCTCCAAAGCTTTCTTCTATCATCCTAAGTCATACACTAAGCCTCTGTAAGTATGCCAAATCTTCTATGGCTTTGTTTTTGCTTAGTTTAGCTTAAAAGTCAATCCGTCGTAACTAACGATTGACTTTGCGATAAATCACGAATGGTCCAGTGAATTGTCGAATCAAAAGTAGTTATGCGTTGGTATTTATGTGGGTAATAAACCCCTAAAAGGGTTCCCCCTGATCACCACTCTAACTAATTCAAATATCGAGTCAACCATGCTTGGAAAAAGTCAACAGAAAGCTATTTTGTGATTTTATACATAATCTGTAATGTAGGTGATATGTAACCTATTTTGATGTTCATAAAACATGATAATAAGTATACATAATCTGTAATGTAGGTGATATGTAACCTATCAATGTGACCCGTTTAAAAACTTGTTTTGTTGGCTTAACGCCTTTGGGGGCTTAATGACCATGTCCCGGATATCCTTGGCATCATTTTACGAAATGGCCACGACCTCGACATCCGGGTGTAGGCGTACACCCGGCATTATGTCTATGACTATAAAAGTATAGCCGATTGGTTACCCGCCACGGTGTTATATGCTATGTGGTGTGTCTATTAAATTTTAACCCGGCACGACCCGGGCAACCGAACGCATAGCAAACATGTAATTCTTTACAAGATTTAATTATAAATTATCCCAAGTTATAAAAGAGTTTGTGCCTTGTGCATTTAAATCAATTTTAATAAACATTTTTCAAAAGTGTCGGTTGAACGTATTTACCAGTGTAAACTGACGTATTTTCCCAAAAAGACTAAATGCAGGAACTAGACGAAATCGGCTGGCTATAGCTCCTTAGCATCTTTAAGAGTCTCGCAAGCTTTTGATGCCTTGTCTGTTGAACAATATTTTTTATTTTGATCCCCCTGTGGATACCATTCAACTATTTGTGATACATTCGATATTACAATCAATGGTTGAATTATATTTATCTTTATGCTTCCGCTGTGCATTCATATATTGTGTGGTTTGACTATAATGTTGCCAACTACGTCACGATAATCCCCCACCGGGCCCACTGGTGAGACACGTGGAAATCGGGGTGTGACACTTTCTGAGTGTAGCCCTTTGCAACCAATCTCGCTTTGTAGCGTTCAACGTTCCCATTCGGATCCAGTTTTGTTTTGAACACCCATTTGCATCTTACGGGTTTGACTCTGTTGGGTAATTCTACCAAATCCCAAACGTCATTTTTCTTCATGGATTCAAGCTCATCAATCATCGCTTTATTCCATTCAGAAGACTGATCACTGCTAATGGCTTCATTGTAAGAGATAGGATCATTGAGCTTTCCGGGATCCGTTTCGGTCAGGTAGGTAACATAATCATCCCAATTAGTAGGCCTTCTTTGCCTAGATGACCTCCTGAGTGGATTATCGGGTACAACGTTGTCTTGGTTATGAGCATTTGATGTGCCTTCGTCATGAGGTATAATGGATTCTGATTGTAGAATTGAATTTGGAGTTGGTGCAGTAGCTTCAGGTGCAGTAGTTGCATTGGGTACAAGAGGAGTAATCGGAGTAATGGTAAGCGACGAATCTCTCCCCCCCCGCGTCTTGTACTTCTTGCAATTCTTCGTAAGGGTTGGTACTGCTCCCACTGACCTTGAAATCCTCCAGGAACGCGGCACGCTTGGTTTCAACAATACGGGTGACATGGGAAGGACAATAGAAACGATAACCCTTTGAGTTCTCAGGATACCTGATAAAGAAACAGGTAACTGTTTTAGGGTCAAGTTTCCTTAGGAAAGGATTGTAAAGTTTTGCTTCAGCAATGCAGCCCCATACTTTCACATATTTAAGACTCGGTTTCCTTCCTGTCCAAAGTTCATAAGGAGTTTTAAGTACAGACTTAGAAGGAACTCTATTGAGTATATGAACAGCTGCTTTTAACGCTTCAGTCCAGAGGAATAATGGTAAATTAGTGTTGGCTAACATACTGCGCACCATGTTCATAAGGGTACGGTTTCTTCTTTCAGCGACACCGTTCTGCTGAGGTGTACCAAGCATGGTGTATTGGTTCACAATCCCCTAGCCCTTACAAAACTCATAAAATGGACCAGGAGCTTGACCCACATCAGTATGTCTTCCATAATACTCACCGCCTCTATCTGATCTCACAACTTTAATCTGACGATCTAATTGCTTTTCAACTTCAGCCTTATAATCTTTAAAAGTTGTAAGAGATTCAGATTTCTCCTTAATAAGATACAAGTACATGTAACGAGAATAATCATCAATAAAAGTGATAAATGAAGTATTGTAACACCTCGAAATTTTGTGTCCAATAATGTGTTAACACGTGTCATTAGTTTACACGTGGCATTAGATATGAAATAAAGGACTAATGTTGACAAACCTTGAAAGTATGTAAATTCGAGGGTTATAAATATCAACATAGGGTAAATATACTGTATAGTAACCCTAAGCGATGCTCGTACCTTCGAACGAATAAATCATGGATCGTACGGAAGCGAAACGCGGAAGAAAGTGAGAGATTACGAGCTGCAGGGGTTAACTGTGTCAACATGTTTAATTATACCTCTGAGTGACCCTTTGACGAACCCGAGGCTTTGTAACAGTAAAATACGCTCACTAGAATTTACTGTATAAATTCCGCGAAGTTCCGTTTTAAAAGGAGAAAGTTATGATCAAATTCGTACGAGAAGGGCTAAAAGCGTCAACAATGAAAGTTAAGGCTTTTCGGATAGTAATTAAACTAACCGGGGGCTTGACAGTACGGGTAAATGGCACGAGGCCCTTAATTATAAATAACCGAGGGCCATATCGCAAAGTTACCCCTTCAAACCCGAAAGGTCAGGTTATTAATTACAAAGATTTCATTAATGATTATAAAAGATTTAGAAATCTTGAAAAACTGACCTAATGCGGGCCGCGTTAAGGATTTGGGTAAGTTAACGCGGGCCGCGAGCCTCCTGCTTATACGCGTCTGATATAAAGATCCAGGCGGCCCGCGTACAAGGCTGCCTGATCTCCCATGCGGGCCGCGTGAACCACCCAGATGCAGAAACTTTGGACAGACTTGTTGTTTGAAGTTGTGAATGACCAAAAAGGCAATAAATGAAGCATGGGTGCCCTCTACTTGCCTCCTAGCATCCAGGGCCACCTGCTGATCATCCATACTCCATTATAGGATGAGTTGTGATGATCCTAAGCCTCATTTTGCACTATAAAAGGCCATGTATAGTTCACAACTGAATCACACCTCTAAACACATCTTCTGATCATTCCTGGAGCTCCAAAGCTTTCTTCTATCATCCTAAGTCGTGCACTAAGCCTCTGTAAGTATGCCAAATCTTCTATGGCTTTGTTTTTGCTTAGTTTAGCTTAAAAGTCAATCCGTTGTAACTAACGATTGACTTTGCGATAAATCACGAATGGTCCAGTGAATTGTCGAATCAAAAGTAGTTATGTGTTGGTAATTATGTGGGTAATAAACCCCTAAAAGGGTTCCCCCTGATCACCACTCTAACTAATTCAAATATCGAGTCAAACATGCTTGGAAAAAGTCAACAGAAAGCTATTTTGTGATTTTATACATAATCTGTAATGTAGGTGATATGTAACCTGTTTTGATGTTTATAAAACATGATAATAAGTATATAAACTTGTCTAAGCTTGTTTGATCCGACCATTTGCTATATTGACCCGGTTCGGAACCGAAAGTCGCAAAAGTTTGACTTTTGCATTGACTTCAGTTCTGACCCGTTAAAGTTCAATTTAGATATGCCTTAGGACTCTTTTAGAACCAGGTTACATGATGGTATAAACCTCTGTGACCGGTTCGTTGTTTGTCCGAGTCTTTTACGCATTTCCGTTAATTGCTTAAAAGTTGACCGTAACGCCCTTTTTAAAATAAAACGAGTATTTCGGACACGTGAAGGGACCATAACCTTGCTTACTAAATTCTAAGCATGTCCCTAAAATTTCGTGTCAATCCGAGGTCCAGAATAGGAGTTATGCTAAATAGCGCAAATTGCGAAACTTTAGTAATTAAATAGCGCAATTAGCATAACGCCTATCTAAACCCGGATTTCGACACCAAGCCTTTTACTCACTGATGTAAAATAATATTTTGGGATTTTTAAAGATTTTTAATTATTTTTAACCTGCTCATAACCTGCGGTTATAGCAACGGTTCGGTAAATACCGAATATACCCTTTTCGGCCATAACTTGAGTTCTACAAGGTCTTTTGACCCGATTCCAGTTACTACTGATTTTAAATAATAAATAAAGTATTTTAGACTTTATAAACTGTTCGGGAAACTCAGATTTCCTGTAGAACTCTAAAACCTCTTTTTTAAAAGTCTTTAAAATGACCGAAAAACCCCTACGGGGCGTATAATCAACTTAAACTCGTTACGGGAATTATGGAAGGTATCCCACTGACACCACAACCTCTTTAAAGCATATTGACTTAGGAAAACAAGTGTAGGACTCTTACGGTTACCCGTTGCGCCTATTGCGCGCACGGTTCGGCTTATGTAACTAGTTTACATAAATTAGCCGATACGGGTCAAACCATATTATTTTGACCCCTAAATCCAGAGTGTGAATATTAAACCCATATAAAACAAGCCTTCAAACTTGTTGGGTCAGAATCACATTACATTCCCGGTTTTCGCCTTTCACGCGATTAAACCGTATCTATCCTTTGAAACTGACCGGTCTAGGCTACGGCTAATATAAAGACCCGTTAGGATTCTAATAGGTTATTTTAAAACCTTCGTTCCAGAATAGGAGCCCAGTAAAAGATATCTGTGATTTAATCAATTAAGGACAATACTTGCAAAGGTAAATACTTTTAACTTATTTCCCGTATTACGGGCTTGGGTTACGGTATCTAAAATACCGCTTGGTCGGGCAATTGACCCCAACTCATTTGTAGTTGGGTATTATCAATGTAACCCGTTTAAAAACTTGTTTTGTTGGCTTAACGCCTTTGGAGGCTTAATGACCATGTCCCGGATATCCTTGGCATCATTTTACGAAATGGCCACGACCTCGAGATTCGGGTGTAGGCGTACACCCGGCATTATGTCTATAACTATAAAAGTATAGCCGTTGGTTACCCGCCACGGTGTTATATGCTATGTGGTGTGTCTATTAAACTTTAACCCGGCACGACCCGGGCGACCGAACACATAGCAAACATGTAATTCTTTACAAGATTTAATTATAAATAATCCCAAGTTATAAAAGAGTTTGTGCCTTGTGCATTCAAATCAATTTTAAATAAACATTTTTCAAAAGTGTCGGTTGAATGTATTTACCAGTGTAAACTGACGTATTTTCCCAAAAAGACTAAATGCAGGTACTAGACGAAATCGGCTGGCTATAGCTCCTTAGCATCTTTAAGAGTCTCGTAAGCTTTTGATGCCTTGTCTGTTGAACAATATTTTTATTATTTTGATCCCCCTGTGGATACCATTCAACTATTTATGATACATTCGATATTACAATCAATGGTTGAATTATATTTATCTTTATGCTTTCGCTGTGCATTCATATATTGTGTGGTTTGACTATAATGTTGCCAACTACGTCACGATAATCCCCCACCGGGCCCACCGGTGAGACACGTGGAAATCGGGGTGTGACAGGTTGGTATCAGAGCCAACATTGAGTGAATTAAACACTATCCTAATGTGTTTAATCTCAGTGACACAATTGCACATACTTGAGTCTAGACAAGAACCTAGGACAAATTCGAATTGTTATTCCATATTGTCTTGTTATTATTATTATTATTTAAAAGTTTTAGAAGCAGGAAATATGGCACCTGTAATTTTCCGAGGAAGAGGAAGAGGAAGAAGAGGCAGAGGAGAGATCATTACTCACAATGATCACGAAGCTGGACCTTCGAATACGCGAGCTCCTTCGACCACAAGGAGTGAAGAACGACAAAGGCGAAGAAACCTTTTCGAACCTGCGAGACATTCCACCTCGCACAGCTCAACACCATCGTACCGTCACTCGTTCGGGCCAGATTCCGAAAATGATCCCAATAACCCTCAACCCTCCTACATACCTCTGCAGCGTTCGGTATCACACCGTGCTTTTGACGATCCCACTCCTTACTTCAGAAGCCAGTTTAACCCAGCAGATTACATTCAGGAACCTGCAGGCTTTGTCCCGTTAGGACCACAGGATCACTTCTCAGAAGACCATATGGATGAGGACACCGATCCAATAGAACCTGCTCGTGGT
The DNA here is from genome assembly GCF_002127325.2 of Helianthus annuus. Classification (NCBI taxonomy): domain Eukaryota; kingdom Viridiplantae; phylum Streptophyta; class Magnoliopsida; order Asterales; family Asteraceae; genus Helianthus; species Helianthus annuus. The sequence goes on along the minus strand of NC_035437.2, from coordinate 146,355,752 downwards.
ACGCCCACGCCTCCTATCGAGATCTCAGATGGATCTTCTTTTCATGGGACACCTTATCAGGGCCCAGATAGCTTCCAGGCGTTGTTCAACCAACATGAGTGGTACTTCACGCCATCTCATCAGACACCGCAGCAACAACAGCAAGATCCCTCCGAGGATCCGCGCTTCGTGGCAGTTACGCCACCACCTCCGCCACCGGTTCAACCAGTAATGCCTGATCCGCCGAGGCGTAGAAGATCGGGTGCTCGTATGTCCACCCGAGGAGGGGAATTCCACTTCAGCACCCCTCGACACTCTAGTAGTAGCCACTACCCGCCACTACAAGAAGAAGGACCTTCAAGTCCAGTACAGGAGGCGGACTCCGCACCAGTTGCACCATCTTCGCCACCATTTGGGTATGACCACCCAATACCTGCATACACGGGTCCAACGGCATACAACCCGTTCGAACCGTCGTCGCACGCACATTACAATTACAACTATGAACGCGACCCATATGTGGTAGCGGCTAGGTATAATGCCCGCTATCCCGACGGAGCTTTTGGAAACATGGGGATACCAGACTACTCAGCTCATGGGTATCCAGCACCTCCTAGACCTCCAGTTCCGCAACCGGCGCCACAACCACGTTTTTCTCTGCCCGAACAAGAAGAAATCCTCCACCGCTTAACTCGTGTGGAACGGGATTTCGAGGAAGAACGAAAGAACAACAGGGTATTTCTTAAGGGTCTAGCGAACCTGTTGAAAGGAAAGAAGAAGAAACGTGACCATTAGTCCTTATATATGTTCTAATGTAATGTCTATTTTAAATAAGTCCCTGCGTGGACGTTTATCGTATTTCGGTCCCTACGTGGACTTATCTTTTAGTCCCTGCGTGGACATCTATCTTGTTTAAAAGTCCCGTTTAGGGCAGCGTGTAATCGTATTTGAAGTTATGAAATGTTATGTTATGAATTTCATTTTTGTTATTACTATATATGAAATAAATCAAAATCATTCCTTTTAATTTGATCTGCCTAAATAAAGAATCTTAAGAGTGAAACCTAGCCAGGTGTCTTTTAAGATCCGGCCAAGATGGTAAAACCCAATTAAAAGATTCATATTCCCTGTTAACCTCTGTGAACATGTTAACATTCATGGCAGATGTGATTCGTTAAAATTTCACACGCCATTCTTATACAAGAGTCCTCTAAAAGGATTCCAGAGCCCAAATTAATGATTTGTAAATCATGGGTTAAATCACCAATAAAGGTGATCACTTGTTAAACATCCATTAGCGATGTAGTGCCTACGGGCCAACCATATTAAACATCCATTAGAGATTTAGCGCCTATGGGCCATAATCATTGTCATAATAAGACAAAAGACAGTGGTGGTCTATGACTCCCTGTCAGAAAGGGTAAAAGAACTACGGTTCAAACCCTCATACCTTGATTTTCTGTAATCTCGGCTAATATTATAATAACGTCCTCGTGACTAGGCTTTTATGCCACTAGCAATATTATTTGTAATTAGGATAAGTATGTTCAAATCCTAAATAAAAGTGAGTAACAAATTAACCAGATATGGTCTCTGTTACCATGGTTAATGAATTGCCATAAAAGACGATTCTATAATAAACTCCTAAATAAAATTTTCATTATCTTCTGTAACAGATTCTAGTTACCATGGTGGATCCTAATGGAGAAAATAGCCATACGAGTGAAGACGAATATAATAACGCCCAAGTACATTTAACGGGCGCTCAATTAAAAGCTCTTGTCGACAACGTTGTTCAGGCAGCTCTAGATCGACAATATACCGAATCTCGGAGCAGAACCGTATCCAAACCACTCTCCAAGCCGAAAACACATTCAAAATCCCACAGCAAACCACTGTCCAAGCCCAAGAAGGACGACGATAATCACTCGTCCAATGAAAACAGTGTTCGTCGTGAAAGGGAGTATACTGATGCATCACGTGCCAGGGGCTGCACTTACAAGTACTTTGTGTCTTGTAAACCCCGAGACTTCACGAGGGAGAAAGGTGCCGTCGATTGTATGACGTGGCTGGATGAGATGGACACTGTGGTGGACATCAGTGGCTGTGCGGAAAGGGATGTGGTAAAGTTTGTGTCGCAATCGTTTAAGGGCGAGGCCCTGGCTTGGTGGAGGGCGTTGGTTCAGGCCTCGGGAAAGACTATGCTATACAGCATGACATGGTAGGAATTCATTTCTCTCATCAAAGAAAATTACTGCCCTCAACATGAGGTGGAAAAGATAGAATCCGATTTTGTATCATTGGTGATGACAAACCTTGACTGCCAAGCTTACCTAACGAGCTTTAACACGATGTCTCGGTTGGTTCCATATCTGGTAACCCCGGAGCCAAGGAGAATCGCTCGTTTCATCGGTGGGTTAGCCCCCGAGATTAAGGCAAGCGTGAAGGCCTCTCGGCCAACGACCTTTAGGTCTGTGACCGACTTATCTTTGTCCCTCACTCAGGATGCGGTCCGGCAACGGTCGCTGAGGAACAAAGAGGCCGAGAAGAGGAAGTGTGAGGACGATACCTCACGAAGGTCGGGCAAGAAACACCGTGGGAACGGTGATGGCAAGAAAGGGGCAGAGTCGAGGAAAGATGGGCAGCAATCTGGAGAAAAGCCCAACCTTGGCATCATTTTACGAAATGGCCACGACCTCGACATCCAGCGTGAGGACGATACCTCACGAAGGTCGGGCAAGAAACACCGTGATGGACACTGGTGAATCGCTTACCATGTCCCGGATATCCTTGGCATCATTTTACGAAATGGCCACGACCTCGGCATCCGGGTGTAGGCGTACACCCGGCATTATGTCTATAACTATAAAAGTATAGCCGTTGGTTACCCGCCACGGTGTTATATGCTATGTGGTGTGTCTATTAAACTTTAACCCGGCACGACCCGGGCGACCGAACGCATAGCAAACATGTAATTCTTTACAAGATTTAATTATAAATTATCCCAAGTTATAAAAGAGTTTGTGCCTTGTGCATTCAAATCAATTTTAAATAAACATTTTTCAAAAGTGTCGGTTGAACGTATTTACCAGTGTAAACTGACGTATTTTCCCAAAAATACTAAATGCAGGTACTAGACGAAATCGGCTGGCTATAGCTCCTTAGCATCTTTAAGAGTCTCGCAAGCTTTTGATGCCTTGTCTGTTGAACAATATTTTTATTATTTTGATCCCCCTGTGGATACCATTCAACTATTTGTGATACATTCGATATTACAATCAATGGTTGAATTATATTTATGTTTATGCTTCCGCTGTGCATTCATATATTGTGTGGTTTGACTATAATGTTGCCAACTACGTCACGATAATCCCCCACCGGGCCCACCGGTGAGACACGTGGAAATCGGGGTGTGACAAGTATGTCCTGTTATGCCAGCGATTTGGTAGGGACCACTAATGTCAGTGTGAATGAGTTCTAATAAATTAGAACTCCTAGTGGCACCTTTCTTATTCGCTAATGTCATTTTACCTTTAAGACATTTGACACATGTTCCAAAATCAGAGAAATCGAGAGGAGGTAAGACTTCATCCTTTACGAGACGATTTAATCGTTCTTTTGAAATGTGGCCTAAACGCTGATGCCACAACATGGATGAAGTCTCTAAGTCTCGTTTCTCTTCCATCTTTGTGAGTGATTCATTAATGTTATATGACAACAAAGATTTGGAAAAGTTATCTTCTAGTTCTAATCTATTGAGACCACCATCCAGAACACCAGTACCATAAAGAACAGAATCATAGAGGATAGAGAGTTTGCGATGACCATGGGAAACAATAAAACCGTCCATGTCTAACTTTGGTCCTGATACAAGGTTCCGAGTTACCTCAGGAACATATAAGGTATCATAAAGTTTAATACATAAACCAGTTTTCATAACTAATTGTAATGTTCTAATGGCCTTCACTTCTAATTCTCGATCATCCCCAACCTTAAGCGTTTTTGGTTTCTTTCCAGCTTCCGGATTGAAAGGAATCCCTGAGTAGAGTTGGTAACATGAACCATAGAACCAGAATCAAACCACCAAGAATTAGCAGGAACACTTAAATTATAGGACTCAAGTATCATAAAATAATCGTTACCTTTCTTAGCCAGCCACTCCTTAAAGTCAGGGCATTCCTTCTGCATGTGTCCTGTCTTTTTACAGAATTTGCAGCGGATACTGCCTAAGGAGTTCTTAGAGCTGGAAGGTACACTTGTATTAGAATTAGGATTAGGCCTTTGGACTTTTGAAGCATCCTTCCTCTGATAATTGTTCTTCCTTTTCTTAGGATTGGAGGTAGTGAAGTTTGCAACATCAGTATGGCGATCCATCCTCATACGCTCTTCCTCCTGTACGCACATAGCGACCAGTTCACTCATTGTCCATTTGTCCTTCTGAGTGTTGTAATTGATCTTGAATGCTTCAAAGGACGAAGGAAGCGAAGTAATGATGAAATGAACAAGGAAACCATCACTGATTTCCATTTCCAGCCCCTTCAGCTTATTGGCTATGTCATTCATCATCATGATGTGCTCGCGAATGCCGCTCCTCCTATCATACTTAGTTGTCACCAGCTTAAGAATAAGGGTACTAGCGTGTGCTTTAGACGTCCCCTTGAACTGCGCCTCCACAGAAGCCAAGTAGGTTTTAGCATCTTCAGAATCAGGAATAGCTCCCCTGATAGCATTGCTTATGGACTGCTTCATAAACATGAGACACATGCGGTTACACTTAGTCCACTTTTCATGAAGTATCTGCTCAGCAGCAGTACTCTGAGTGGTAAGGTCCGCTGGCTTATTCTCCCTTAGAGCATAATCAAAATCCAGCAGCCCAAGCGTAAGCATGAGAGCATCCTTCCATGCAGCAAAGTTATCACCAGTCAAAGATGGAATCCCCTGATTTGGTGCTAATAGTGGAAATAAGATGAGCAAGTTATGATACTAAGGAAGAAGTCCTAATGTGATCTATGGGCACGTTAATGTGATCTAAGGAAGAAGTCCTAATGTGATCTATGTGATCTACAAACAGAACTGATCAGTTCTGTTTGTAGATCACATTAGGACTTCTTCCTTAGATCACATTAACGTGCCCATAGATCACATTAGGACTTCTTCCTTAGTATCATAACTTGCTCATCTTATTTCCACTATCAGCAGCAAATCAGGGGATTCCATCTTTGACTGGTGATAACTTTGCTGCATGGAAGGATGCTCTCATGCTTACGCTTGGGCTGCTGGATTTTGATTATGCTCTAAGGGAGAATAAGCCAGCGGACCTTACCACTCAGAGTACTGCTGCTAAGCAGATACTTCATGAAAAGTGGACTAAGTGTAACCGCATGTGTCTCATGTTTATGAAGCAGTCCATAAGCAATGCTATCAGGGGAGCTATTCCTGATTCTGAAGATGCTAAAACCTACTTGGCTTCTGTGGAGGCGCAGTTCAAGGGGACGTCTAAAGCACACGCTAGTACCCTTATTCTTAAGCTGGTGACAACTAAGTATGATAGGAGGAGCGGCATTCGCGAGCACATCATGATGATGAATGACATGGCCAATAAGCTGAAGGGGCTGGAAATGGAAATCAGTGATGGTTTCCTTGTTCATTTCATCATTACTTCGCTTCCTTCGTCCTTTGAAGCATTCAAGATCAATTACAACACTCAGAAGGACAAATGGACAATGAGTGAACTGGTCGCTATGTGCGTACAGGAGGAAGAGCGTATGAGGATGGATCGCCATACTGATGTTGCAAACTTCACTACCTCCAATCCTAAGAAAAGGAAGAACAATTATCAGAGGAAGGATGCTTCAAAAGTCCAAAGGCCTAATCCTAATTCTAATACAAGTGCACCTTCCAGCTCTAAGAACTCCTTAGGCAGTATCCGCTGCAAGTTCTGTAAAAAGATAGGACACATGCAGAAGGAATGCCCTGACTTTAAGGAGTGGCTGGCTAAGAAAGGTAACGATTATTTTATGATACTTGAGTCCTATAATTTAAGTGTTCCTGCTAATTCTTGGTGGTTTGATTCTGGTTCTATGGTTCATGTTACCAACTCTACTCAGGGATTCCTTTCAATCCGAAAGCTGGAAAGAAACCAAAAACGCTTAAGGTTGGGGATGATCGAGAATTAGAAGTGAAGGCCATTAGAACATTACAATTAGTTATGAAAACTGGTTTATGTATTAAACTTTATGATACCTTATATGTTCCTGAGGTAACTCGGAACCTTGTATCAGGACCAAAGTTAGACATCGACGGTTTTATTGTTTCCCATGGTCATCGCAAACTCTCTATCCTCTATGATTCTGTTCTTTATGGTACTGGTGTTCTGGATGGTGGTCTCTATAGATTAGAACTAGAAGATAACTTTTCCAAATCTTTGTTGTCATATAACATTAATGAATCACTCACAAAGATGGAAGAGAAACGAGACTTAGAGACTTCATCCATGTTGTGGCATCAGCGTTTAGGCCACATTTCAAAAGAACGATTAAATCGTCTCGTAAAGGATGAAGTCTTACCTCCTCTCGATTTCTCTGATTTTGGAACATGTGTCAAATGTCTTAAAGGTAAAATGACATTAGCGAATAAGAAAGGTGCCACTAGGAGTTCTAATTTATTAGAACTCATTCACACTGACATTAGTGGTCCCTACCAAATCGCTGGCATAACAGGACATACTTGTCACACCCCGATTTCCACGTGTCTCACCGGTGGGCCCGGTGGGGGATTATCGTGACGTAGTTGGCAACATTATAGTCAAACCACACAATATATGAATGCACAGCGGAAGCAAAAACATAAATATAATTCAACCATTGATTGTAATATCGAATGTATCACAAATAGTTGAATGGTATCCACAGGGGGATCAAAATAATAAAAATATTGTTCAACAGACAAGGCATCAAAAGCTTGCGAGACTCTTAAAGATGCTAAGGAGCTATAGCCAGCCGATTTCGTCTAGTACCTGCATTTAGTATTTTTGGGAAAATACGTCAGTTTACACTGGTAAATACGTTCAACCGACACTTTTGAAAAATGTTTATTTAAAATTGATTTGAATGCACAAGGCACAAACTCTTTTATAACTTGGGATAATTTATAATTAAATCTTGTAAAGAATTACATGTTTGCTATGCGTTCGGTCGCCCGGGTCGTGCCGGGTTAAAGTTTAATAGACACACCACATAGCATATAACACCGTGGCGGGTAACCAACGGCTATACTTTTATAGTTATAGACATAATGCCGGGTGTACGCCTACACCCGGATGCCGAGGTCGTGGCCATTTCGTAAAATGATGCCAAGGATATCCGGGACATGGTAAGCGATTCACCAGTGTCCATCACGGTGTTTCTTGCCCGACCTTCGTGAGGTATCGTCCTCACGCTGGATGTCGAGGTCGTGGCCATTTCGTAAAATGATGCCAAGGTTGGGCTTCTCTCCAGATTGCTGCCCATCTTTCCTCGACTCTGCCCCTTTCTTGCCATCACCGTTCCCACGGTGTTTCTTGCCCGACCTTCGTGAGGTATCGTCCTCACGCTTCCTCTTCTCGGCCTCTTTGTTCCTCAGCGACCGTTGCCGGACCGCATCCTGAGTGAGGGACAAAGATAAGTCGGTCACAGACCTAAAGGTCGTTGGCCGAGAGGCCTTCACGCTTGCCTTAATCTCGGGGGCTAACCCACCGATGAAACGAGCGATTCTCCTTGGCTCCGGGGTTACCATATATGGAACCAACCGAGACATCGTGTTAAAGCTCGTTAGGTAAGCTTGGCAGTCAAGGTTTGTCATCACCAATGATACAAAATCGGATTCTATCTTTTCCACCTCATGTTGAGGGCAGTAATTTTCTTTGATGAGAGAAATGAATTCCTACCATGTCATGCTGTATAGCACAGTCTTTCCCGAGGCCTGAACCAACGCCCTCCACCAAGCCAGGGCCTCGCCCTTAAACGATTGCGACACAAACTTTACCACATCCCTTTCCGCACAGCCACTGATGTCCACCACGGTGTCCATCTCATCCAGCCACGTCATACAATCGACGGCACCTTTCTCCCCCGTGAAGTCTCGGGGTTTACAAGACACAAAGTACTTGTAAGTGCAGCCCCTGGCACGGGATGCATCAGTATACTCCCTTTCACGACGAACACTGTTTTCATTGGACGAGTGATTATCGTCGTCCTTCTTGGGCTTGGACAGTGGTTTGCTGTGGGATTTTGAATGTGTTTTCGGCTTGGAGAGTGGTTTGGATACAGTTCTGCTCCGAGATTCGGTATATTGTCGATCTAGAGCTGCCTGAACAACGTTGTCGACAAGAGCTTTTAATTGAGCGCCCGTTAAATGTACTTGGGCATTATTATATTCGTCTTCACTCGTATGGCTATTTTCTCCATTAGGATCCACCATGGTAACTAGAATCTGTTACAGAAGATAATGAAAATTTTATTTAGGAGTTTATTATAGAATCGTCTTTTATGGCAATTCATTAACCATGGTAACAGAGACCATATCTGGTTAATTTGTTACTCACTTTTATTTAGGATTTGAACATACTTATCCTAATTACAAATAATATTGCTAGTGGCATAAAAACCTAGTCACGAGGACGTTATTATAATATTAGCCGAGATTACAGAAAATCAAGGTATGAGGGTTTGAACCGTAGTTCTTTTACCCTTTCTGACAGGGAGTCATAGACCACCACTGTCTTTTGTCTTATTATGACAATGATTATGGCCCATAGGCGCTAAATCTCTAATGGATGTTTAATATGGTTGGCCCGTAGGCACTACATCGCTAATGGATGTTTAACAAGTGATCACCTTTATTGGTGATTTAACCCATGATTTACAAATCATTAATTTGGGCTCTGGAATCCTTTTAGAGGACTCTTGTATAAGAATGGCGTGTGAAATTTTAACGAATCACATCTGCCATGAATGTTAACATGTTCACAGAGGTTAAGAGGGAATATGAATCTTTTAATTGGGTTTTACCATCTTGGCCGGATCTTAAAAGACACCTGGCTAGGTTTCACTCTTAAGATTCTTTATTTAGGCAGATCAAATTAAAAGGAATGATTTTGATTTATTTCATATATAGTAATAACAAAAATGAAATTCATAACATAACATTTCATAACTTCAAATACGATTACACGCTGCCCTAAACGGGACTTTTAAACAAGATAGATGTCCGCGCAGGGACTAAAAGATAAGTCCACGTAGGGACCGAAATACGATAAACGTCCACGCAGGGACTTATTTAAAATAGACATTACATTAGAACATATATAAGGACTAATGGTCACGTTTCTTCTTCTTTCCTTTCAACAGGTTCGCTAGACCCTTAAGAAATACCCTGTTGTTCTTTCGTTCTTCCTCGAAATCCCGTTCCACACGAGTTAAGCGGTGGAGGATTTCTTCTTGTTCGGGCGGAGAAAAACGTGGTTGTGGCGCCGGTTGCGGAACTGGAGGTCTAGGAGGTGCTGGATACCCATGAGCTGAGTAGTCTGGTATCCCCATGTTTCCAAAAGCTCCGTCGGGATAGCGGGCATTATACCTAGCCGCTACCACATATGGGTCGCGTTCATAGTTGTAATTGTAATGTGCGTGCGACGACGGTTCGAACGGGTTGTATGCCGTTGGACCCGTGTATGCAGGTATTGGGTGGTCATACCCAAATGGTGGCGAAGATGGTGCAACTGGTGCGGAGTCCGCCTCCTGTACTGGACTTGAAGGTCCTTCTTCTTGTAGTGGCGGGTAGTGGCTACTACTAGAGTGTCGAGGGGTGCTGAAGTGGAATTCCCCTCCTCGGGTGGACATACGAGCACCCGATCTTCTACGCCTCGCCGATCTTCTACGCCTCGGCGGATCAGGCATTGAAAAAAGGGGACTCCACTGAAGAAAAAAAAACCATGGGTCTATCACTAGTAAGGAGTGGGCCCATTTTTTTTGTCTCGTCCAAGGCCTAAATTTTTTTTATCATTCTCGGAGACGGCCTTGGCGATTCAAGTTTGTGTATTCAAATGTTCATCTTTCAATTCGGCTTGATTCTACAACAAAAAAAAAAAATCGAAAACATAGATGGACCAGAGGACATAATTATCTGGAACAAGCAAAGATTACTAGTTGGATTAAATATTTGAAATCGTCTAAACTAAATACAAAGAATATGGACCTAATAAAACAAGTAGTGAAATACTAAAATGCTCAAAGTAAGCACATGACTCATCCTTTTTATTAGGATCAGTATTATATATGGAAAGCTTTCAACTTTTTTGGTATCGAACAATCACCATATGTTGATTAAGTATTAGTGTCTCGTGTGGGTAAATACGATAAGTATGTTATGGTTTATTAGAAATTGTTATGAAAGATTTATAGGATTTATTAACTTTATCTGGATCAATAATTTTCCAAATGTACTATTCAAAATTGAAATCATTCAAGTCTTTGTGAAACATTTATCAAACTCCACAAGCACTGACTTCTCAACACCGAGTGGTAGTCTATCGTGTAACATGCATTAATGTATAGACTATAATCTCTTCTTGATGTAAAGTGTTATTCACCATGAAGGTAAGTCCCTTAGGGTAGTTAGGCAACACCGCCGCCACCCCCCTTAGGGTACTTTACACTGCAAACGTTTGCCGCTGAAGGTGTGTGTGAAGAGATGGGTCCATCTCTTAGGGTGTGTGTCATTGGTGGGTGGAGTAAAAGGATGAGATCCATGGTTATAAGGTATTTGTGGGTGGGCGTCGCTAGTGTTTTGATAGTTGTAAATTATTGGGTGTAGAATTGATAAGGCAGTGCAGGATTGGACGATGCTAGGGTGATACCCTTGGATCCCCCTTCTACCCTTAGCTTAAACTTTGATCATATGTTTGAAATATAAGCTAGTGTTTTGTTTACACTAACTCCATAGGTTGCTTCAATGAAAATGTTCAAGATGACCACCTAAAGTGCCAAGACATGTTCACTTTCATACAAGATTGCAATTTCACTAAGCATTTACACCACCAACCAACGTACATCAGTGCAACCAATATTTTATAAGTATAAGGGTTAATATCATTAAAAAACATGATTTATCATTTTACACAAAAAAGTCTGACACAGTTTTGTCATATTAAAGTCTCTAAACATGTAAAAACACATAAAATAGTCTCTCAACTCAATTTTACTATGAAAGTCCACCCACTTATCTAAATAGATGTACTTGTGAACATATAATAAAAACACTGAATCGAAAAAAACCCACTTGAGTTAAGAAAAGTTCAGAAAACTTTATATAACATTTATTTTCTTCTAAAAAAAATTAGAAAGTATAAGTTACATATATACACACTTAATATAACGATATGTAACCCCTTAAATTGATCAAATACTAACGAAGTTGTATTCAACTTTTCTAAAACGAAAGATATTATCTTATTTCAATTAATTTAAGGAGTAACAGGTTATCATTTTAAATATTTTTTTTTTCAAAAGTAAATGCTTTTTAATATAGCAAAATTTGGTTGAGTAACATTTTCGTGTTTCTTTCTTTCTTTTTTTTTCTTTTTTTTTTTTTGACATGTATTTGTCCTTTAATATGACAAAAAAATGTGTTAAAAGACTTTTTTTGGTAAAAAAAAAAGAAAAGAAACGAAAAAGGTTTGGTGGTTTTTATATACTAACCCCAGTAACAAAATTTATAATCGAATCTATTTTAACGTAAGACAATGCGTAGTCGTTTGTTGAATAATGCCCTTACCTTGGGGCGTTTTCTGCCATGTGGCAGTCCAGTCATCATTAGGGTATTATTGGGCATTTTTGTAAAACTACCGTAATGGGAATAATGTCCAATAACGCCTCATCCAATCATTACAGAATTATTTATTTTTTTTAAATTAAAAACTTAAAATACTTCATTAAATTAAAAAAAATACAATACTAGAAATAAAAAAATTAAAAACCGACTAAAAACGGAAATAAAAAAAAAGATAAAGTTAAAAAAAAGATGATGATCTAAAGTACGTATTTTTCCCGGAGTTTTTGGCGGTGCATTTGCGCAACAATCAACGCGTCGCCTTGGAGGTGGTCAATCGGTTTGAACAAAAACTCTATGTCCTTTTCCGTTTGCCTCGCCGCTTGCATCTCGTTAAACTTTTTGTTTTCGGCGACCTGTTCTTTCATAGTCTCCCAACGTTTGTGGTTGAGGTCTCGAATGTCTTGAAGACGACGGTTCATCTCCTCGAAATCTTCCTTCAACTCGAGATTGGAAGATGACTCCACCGGTTTTTTTCCGGTTCGCTAATCTTTTCTTCTACCGGGCGGTCGGGCCAACTCTTCAACTTTCTCGTCATCATCCACAACAACATTTAGATCGACGTTGCGGGCATCGGAAGTTGGTGTTTCAGGGTCAACGGAGGATGATGTTTTCGACCGTTTAGCTTTACGTCTAGTACTTGACGTCATGGTTGGTACGCCAGCCCACTTTGGACTTTTTCTTAGTAGCTCCCAACATTTATTGTACGTGAAAACGCCTTTCGTCTTCTCGTACTCTTCCATAGCCTTCGTTAAAACACCGATGTCACCTTCTCCGCTCGGCCAATTATCGTAGTTTCGTTGATAAACTTCTTGGAAGGCGTGATACTTGTTGTTGATATCGGTCCATTTGCTAGAGATGGAATCCTTGTCACGATATTCACCTTTTCCCCACGTGCTATAAAAAAGCTCACGAATCCTATTCCAAAATTCCGGACTGGTTTGAAAGTTTGCTACAAACAGAAAAAAAATTGTACGTTAAAAATAAAATAAAATCGACGTGTAGGAAAAAAAATAACACTTACCGACATCGGGGTCCTCTGAAACATTGACCCACGACCGAACCAACGTGTATTCCTCGTCCTTCGTCCAAATAACGTAAGTATGCTTACGACGAGGTTGGTTCGGTTCCTTCTTTTTATGCGACCTTTTACCGCGTTTCGATGTCTCTCGCTCTGGTTCGGGTTGCGTCTCCGGCACGATATCCACCTCGGGTTCGGGTTGTTGGGATGGTTGCGAGCCGCCGGGTTGGGCAAAGCCGAAAGTGGGTGGCATGTAAGGAGTAGAGCCACTCAAGTAAGCCGCGTACGATAACATGTTCGGGTCCATGTCTTGAAGGTTAAAGTTTTGTTGCGATTGGGTGGTGTTCGGGTTCCCGGGGCTTAACGGAACACCAAAAGGGGGTCGGAATGGATTCATGGTTTTATAAAATGTAAAAGAAGTAGAGAGAAAGTTTGATTGAGAGTGTGTTTTTTTATATAAAGTTGGATGTCAAGTGGGATTTTTATATAATTAAATTGGAATAAAAAAATAAACATTTAAAAATGTTACCGTTTGAACGGTAAACTCAAGCCCCAATGCACATTTTTGGCGTTTTTTAAACCACGCCGATCGAACTTTTTTCGCCAAAAACGCTAGAACACGCCGGGGGGGGGGGGGTGGAGTCGGGGCGGGATTGAGCATGTTTGGGGCTGGATTTTGAAAACTAAACGCCCATTACGGTTGTTCTAACAATCTCCTCATCTTTTATGATGCTCATGCACTCATATTTTTTGATGCAAAACGCCAACTATAAAACATACTTCTTATAAATTTTTCTAACACGTGATATCTCTCCATTTAATTTGCAATATAGACATTCAAGTCATAAAAATAATACTTAATATCAATGTAGTCAACAAAATGTTCTTTACTATCAACGTACATCGTAACGGGAGATTTTGTATTAAAAAAAAAAAAACATGAGGAATTTTCATCGAAAACAAACTTTGGTATGATACCATGTGTGTTAGCGACAACTGAAATTAGATAAAATTTTATGTAATTAAAAAGATCGAAATTATAATTTCGCATGTAAGTCACGTGTAACCACACCAAGGCGAGTTTATTGCTGCTAAGAGGAAGAACCAATGTTTGAACTTGGAATGCAACAACGAAAACATAAAAGTAAGGCTACATGGTATGGTAACCATCCACTCTTGAAGGATGATCCGTCATTTAGGCGCCACGTCATTATTCCTTTGAGGATGGTCCAAGACACTGAATCAATGGAAATGGGAGGATGATCCAACCCCACTAGTTTACCTTTTTTTAAAAAAAAAAAATCATCTACTTTTTTAACAATTAACAAATAAAATAGAAAAATAATTTCATTAATATTAAAAAACATTACATAAACTTTAAAAAAAATAAACATAAATTTAAAAAAAAAATCATCTACTTTGATGCTTCCTCATGATCTCTTCTTGCATTTTCTTTAAAGTGGAGCGTTTTGGTTCGGGATAATTATCAACATCGATCATCAATATCTCCCACTCTTTGAGCCGAAGGATAGTACCCGGGTACCGAAAATACATTTGGGTTTAAATTCGGGTTAAATTGATCCATTGTAGAAGAATATTTTATAAAAAAAAGAAGAAGGTTTTAAAAAAGTTTAGAGAGAGATGGGGTTGTAGTGGGTGAAAAATGGTGTAAAAGTGTTGAATTTATATAAAATTTGGTTGAATTTTGGAGTAAATTTGAAATATGGCCGTTTGAATTAATTATGGAAATTATTATTATTTTTTTTTAACGGTCAAATGTGGGGAAATGGACATTTTTTATCCTTTTGTGGAGCGTCCCCAACGTCTCCAACTCGACGAAGCCGACGAAGCCGGGGGGGGGGGGTGTGGAACGGCGCCGGACCAGAACAAAGCGGGGACGGACCCCATACCTTGCAACCTAATTGCATCTTTTTTAAAAACAAAAAAAAAAAAGAGATCCTGTAAACAACTTTTGTAATTAACTAAAACTAGTTTTGATGCTGTAGGTTTGAGGGTATGATTGTAATCTGGTGGGGTGAGGAGGAATAATTCTCCTAATGTAAGTTCGTTTCATTTTTCGGATTGTAAATAACTGGTGGCTGAGGTTAACAATTGTTAGTCCGATATGGTAACTAATAAAACACTTTTGTTGGTCGTTAAAAAAAAAAACTAAAACTAGTAATATATTTTACCTTATGCATTGCACCGGGAGTCAGGTTAGTTTGTCACATTACCAAGAAAGAAACACAAAAATGCGAAATATTAAAAAGGTATAAATGTAGACAGACTAAACATGTATATTACCAAAGTTAAAGCAGATTGATTAAACATGTATATAAATGAAGCTAACTAATACGAAGAAAATTTATTAAAGTAAAAGGACTAAATTTGTATATTAAAAAAATTCAAGGGATTAGAAATAAATACAAAAGAGTTTAAAAAACAAAAAAATAATAAGAAATAAAAAGTTTCCAAAGTGTGAAAATAAATAAAAACTATAACGTCAAAGAATCAAGAAGATAACACATGGAAATGAATCAGAAAATCATAAGAGAGCACGTGCAAATGAAAGAGAAAATCATGTATTAACTGATTGTACATTCTGTTTAGAAAGTAATTGAAGTTTTACAGTAAATTGGTAAATTGCTCTCACAAACTCAAATTGCTTTTTATCAACCAGAGTCTGTCACGTGTTACGTAACAACTTTTACTTTTTCAAAAAAAACTGAAAGTCTGCAAAAGCTGTTACACGTAACACGTGGTAGCCCCTAGTTGTTACACATAACATAGTTTACAAAAAGGTGTAACAGGTCCATTCATTTAAGTTTTTTAGGTTTCTACAAAAAAAAAAAAAAAACCCAAATAACCTAACCCCCCCCCCCCAAAAAAAAAAAAAAAAAAAAAAAACTAAAGAAAACCTAACCCCTCACAACCCAAAAACCTGACCCTCACTTCCCACCCACAAAACCTAAAAAAAACCTGACCCTCACCTCCCACCCACAAAAACCTACAAAAACCTACCCCACCTCAAAAAACCTAACCTCCCCCCCCCCACCCCCACCCTACCCAACATAAATGCTATAAACAAAACCATAAAGCTAAAACACAACTAAATGCTAAAAAAGTTTTATTTTTATTAAAAATTAATAAATTTCATCACTAAAAAAATTGAACAACAGTACCGATGCACATGTGCAACGGTACTTTTTGTTCAATTTTCTTTATTAAAATTCGCGAAATTTCGTCACTAAAAAATAACAACAATACCGCTGCACATATGCACACGTGCATCGTACTTTTGTTCATTTTTAGTGATGAAATTTAGCGATTTTTTATAATAAAAAAAAACAAAGTTATTTTTGTTTGTTTTTATTTTTTTAGATATTTTTGGTTGCATTCATACTGATTATTGCGATTCTCGCACTAAAGGTTATTTTCTAACAGATTCTTATCATATATGTATATATATATATATATATATATATATATATATATATATATAGGGATGGTTTAAAATGAGAACCACTATGAGCTATGAGAACCGTGATAACTTTTTGATCCCGCGCGAGTTGGGCCAAATTTTTTTTGCACAAACGTAGATGAAAATATTATAAACACATCTGTAAAAAAACAGTAAAAAAAATTGTCGAGTCGTTAGTCTTGACTGTTCCAAGTTTTTTTTACGCTCTGATAAAAAAATAGTTATCATCTGTAAAATTTTACAACAGTGCGTAAAAAATACTTGCGTCAGTCAAAACTAACGTTTCGACAATTTTTTTTACCGATGTGTTTATAATGTTTTCACCTACGTTTGTGCAAAAAAAACTTTTGAACCAACTTGCGCGGGATCAAAAAGTTCTCACGGTTCTCACAACTCGTGGTGGTTTTCATTTGACCGAATTCCATCTATATATATATATATATATATATATATATATATATATATATATATATATATATGGTAAGGTTCATGCGAGAACCACCTTTATTGCGAGAACCGTGAGAACCAATGTGAACACAACCAAAAATACCAAAAAAAAAACCTAAAAAAAAACCCAAAAAAATCCTATCCCCCACCCCCCACCCCAAAAACCTAACCCCCCCAAGCTAAATGCTAAAAACTAAACCTCCTAAAAAACCTAAAAAAAAAACCTAACACCCCCCTCCCCAAAAACCTAAACACCCCTCCCCTCCCTCACACCCCCCACCCAAGCTAAAATGCAAAAAACTAAACCCACAAAAAAACCTAAAAAAATTTAAAAGAATCTAAAAAAACACACAATTTTTTTTTAATATTTTTTACATTAAAATCGGTACTATAGTAGCCAAAAAAATTAATTTTTTTTTAAACGAAATCAAGCGATTTTTTTTATAAAAATTATTAAAAAAAATTGTGTGTTTTTTAGCTATTTTTATGTGTTTTCGGTTTTGTTCACATTGGTTCTCGCAATAAAGAGTGGTTCCTAACAGATCCTTCTCCTATATATATATATATATATATATATATATATATATATATATATATATATATATATATATATATATATATATATATATATATATATATATATATATATATATATATATATTTAGGGTCAGGATTTAGATAAAAACGCTCAAAAGTGTGAGAACGGAGAGAACGCTTATGGATCGTCAGATCAAAACAATCTATGAACTAGATAATGCGGTGGCATTTTCGTAAATAAAATTACTTTTATTAATCTGACGCGCTTCATTAAGGGTAAAAGGGTCTTTTGACATAACATAAAACGCCAAACTCACGCTATTAAAATCCCGCCTCAACACACATAGCACACTTCATCATAATATAACGCCATAGATATAAAACGCCAAACTTTGTTTTTAACCGATAAAGCTGAACAGACAGTACTGAAACGACGGGTATACGCGCCTAAAATACGCGCCAAAAACTTCCTATATAAATAAACTCTCAGAACTACTAAAATCCACACCAAAACCACAAAAACCTATATTTTCCTCTATACCATTCATCTTATAAACGCCAAAAAAACCAAAATATCAAAGATTCAAATCCATTTTCTTTGATATACACTATTTTCTCAATAAACTTTCGCTCTATGTGATGAGCAAGATCCTCAATTTAAACGCCCAAACATAGAAAAACCACAAAACTTCAAAAAAGCCATTTCATGGAGATTCTGTTTTTGTTCTCTATAAAGTTTAGCTAAACGGGATGGATAACATTGTTACACATCTTTCTTGACTGAGGATTAACAATGTTATCCATTTCGTTCAACAAAACATTATTGAGTTTAGCACGACCAAAATTAGAAGTTTATGGTAGTTTTATTTAGTGGCGTTATTGTTTTTTTTTTCTTTTGGGCGTTTGATTTCCTTGCCCGATCTTATATTGTTTGTTATTTAACTTCGAAGTAGCATGTTATGAACAAAGAGGTAGAAAAAAGAAAAAGATGCAAAAAAAAAAAAAAGATTTAAAATGCCAAACTGAGAAATGTCTGTGTTCTATAGGTTTGAAATAAACAAAACGCCAAACTACTCTACACTGGCTATCGAAGACATCTGTATGTGTTCTGTAAGAATGACAAATACAAAACGCGCCAAAGTACTCTTCACTGGCTCTCGAAGACCTTGTCGATCTTCTTTTAATTACGGCATGTTTGCATGTTGATTCGTAGTGTCCATAGGCTTTGCAGTTCTGACACTGTCTTTCTTTGGCCCCGGGTTTCGACTTTGATTTCTTTTTGTCGATAGCTATCTTCTGTTTAGATTTCAGGCCCTTCCGAGAACCAGAACCTTTGGATTTATTACCTACAGGGACTCTTATCGGATTCTTTTCGTTTTTATATTGATCGGTTATCTCGGCATATTTATCCCTAGAACTAGCGGGAGGAGCAACAATCAGCATATCTTAAACCTTCTTCATATAAGATTGAACATGATCCTTGTATAAGGTTAGCTCCTCTTTATTACCAGATAAACGGTTCAAAGTGTATTCGGTTGAATAAATAATATCTCGCATCATACTTTGCACATCAGGATCAAGCTCGATCATATATTCACGACTAATTGAGAATTCAGGAGAGCAGTGTAACACCTCGAATTTTTGCGTCCAATAATGTGTTAACACGTGTCATTTGATTACACGTGGCATTTATATTAAATAAAGGACAGATTTTGACAAACCTTGAAAGTATATAAATTCGAGGGTTATAAATGTCAACAAGGGTAAATATACTGTATAGTAACCCTAAATAATGCTTGAATCTTCAAACGAATAAATCATAGATCGTACAGAAGCGAAACGCGAAAGAAAGTGAGAGATTACAAGCTACAGGGGTTAACCGTGTCAACATGTTTAATTATACCTCTGAGTGACCCTTTAACGTTCCCAAGGCTTTGTAACGGTATTATACACTCACTAAAATATAATATATATAAATTTCGCGAAGTTTCATTATGAAACGAGAAAGTTACGATCGAATGCGTAGGAGAAGGGTTAAAAGCGTCAATAATGAAAGTTAAGGCTTTCTGAATAATTAATAAACTAATCAGGGACTTAACAACGCGGGTAAATAACACGAGGTCCTTAGTTGTAATTAACCGAGGGCCAAACCGCAAAGTTACCCCTTCAAACCCGAAAGGTCAGGTAAATCATTACGAAAGATTTCGTTATTAATTACCCGATTCTGTTAATCATTACAAAAGATTTAGAAATTCTGAAAACATAACCTCTCGCGACCCGCGTGAGGTTTAGGCATAAGTTGAGGCGGGCCGCGAGCCTCCTCATTTACTCGCCTGATTTCTTAAACTCAGGCGGCCCGCGTAAAAGTGCATGGGAACTCCCATGCGGGCCGCGTGGGACGCCCAGATGCAGAAAACTTGTAACTACTTGCCTTTTGGAGCCTTAGAACGATCAAACCTCAATAAATGAAGCATGGGCACCCTACACTTGACCCATAGCTTCAGGGGACACATGCCCATCATCCCTGGCCTGTTGTAGGTGTTTGTGATGATCCTAGATGCTTGGCTTCACTATAAATAGCCACATTATGCACACAACTTTCACCACAACACAAACTCAATCATCTGATCATTCCAAGAGCTCTCTAGCATTCTCTTCTGCTCTCTAAGCAAGATACCACTTCTGTAAGTCGTTCATAACCAATTTGGTCTTACATTTCCATAGTTTTGGCTTATAAACTCAACCGTCGTAACTAACGGTTGTTATAGCGATAACTCACAAATGGTCCAGTGAATTGTCGGATCAAAAGTAGTTTTGAGTTGGTATTTATGTGGGTAATAAACCCCAAAAAGGGTTCCCTCTAATCACCACTCTAACTATGTCAAATATCGAGTCAAACGCGCACTTAAAAAGTCAACAGAAAGTCATTTTGCCATTTTCTACATAATCTGTAACGTATATGTTATGAAACCTGTTTTGATGTTCATAAAACATGATAATAAGTATATAAACTTGTTTGCGCTCGTTTGAATCGACCGTTTGCTATATTGACCCGGTTCGGAGCCGAATGTCGCGAAAGTTTGACTTTTGTTTTGACTTCAGTTCTGACCCGTTTTAGTTAGGTATAGATATGCCTTAGGACTCTCTTAGGACCAGGTCACATGTTGGTATAAACCTCTGTGATCGGTTCATGAGTTATCCGAGTCTTTTGCACATTTCCGTTAATCGCCTAAAAGTTGATCGTAACGCCATTTTGAAAATAAAACGAGTATTCCGGACACGTGAACGGACCAGAACCTTGCTTATTAAATTATAAGAATGTCCTTAAAGTTTCACGTCAATCCGAGGTCTAGAATGAGAGTTATGCTAATTAGCGCAATTAAAGTAAACTTTTGTAAATAACGGCGCAATTAGCATAACGCCTATCTAAACCAAGATTTCGTCACCAAAACTTTTACCCACTGTATTAAAATAATATTTTGGGAATTTTAAAGATTTTTAATAATTTTTACCTCGCTCATAACCTGCGGTTATGGCTACGGTTCGGTAAATACCGAATGTGCCCTTTTCGGCCAAAACTTGAGTTCTACAAGGTCTTTTGACCCGATTCCAGTTGCTACTGATTTTAAATAATAAATAAAGTATTTTAGACTATACAAACTGATCGGGAAACTCAGATTTCCTGTAGAACTCGAAAAGCCCTTTTTAAAGTCTTTAAAATGACCGAAAAGTCCCTACGGGGCGTAATATTAACTTAAACACGTTACGGGCGTCACGGAAGGTATCCTACTGATATCACAACCTCTTTAAGGCATATTGACTTAGGAAATAAGCGTAAGACTCTCATGGTTAACCGTTTCGCCTATTGCGCGCACGGTTCGGCTTATGAAACTAGTTTTCATAAATTAGCCGATACGGGTCAAATTATATTATTTGAACCCCAAAATCCAGAGTGTGAACCATAAACCCATATAAAACAAGTCTCTGAACTTGTTGGGTCAGAATCACACTCCATTCTCGGTTTTCGCCTTTTCGCGCGATTAAACCGTACTCACATATCGGAACCAACCGGTCTAGGCTACGGCCATTATAAAGACTCGTTAGGATTCTAAGAGGTTAATTAAAACCTTCGTTCCAGATTAGGAGCCCAGTAAAAGCTATCGGTGACTATATCAAATTAAGGAAATATACTTGCAAAGGTAAATACTTTAACTTATTTCCCCTATATGGGCTTGGGTTACGGTATGTTAATACCGCTTGATTGAGCATTATATTTTTCCATCGCTTAGGTAGTTAATTAAATTATATGATCGGCTCATTTAAACAGTTTTGTTTCTTAAAAGCCTTTGGGGGGTTTAATGACCGTTGTCCCGGATATCCTTGGCATCATTTTACGAAATGGCCACGACCATCGACATCCCGGTGTAGGCGTACACCCGGTATATATTGTCGACATTAAATTAAAAGACGTAGCCGTTGGTTTTTATACTACAGTTTTACGCAATGTGGTGTGTCTATAAATCTTTAACCCGGCACGACCCGGGCTACTGAACGCATAAAAGAACATGTAAAACGTTCACAAGATTCTTGATAATTTTCCCAAGTTATAAAAGAGTTTGTGCCTTGTGCATTCAAATCAATTTTAATAAACATTTTCAAATGTGTCAGTTAAATGTATTTACCAGTGTAAACTGACGTATTTTCCCCAAAAAGATTAAGTGCAGGTACTATACGAAATTGGCTTGTATTAGCTTCCTAAGCATTACTAATAGTCTCGCAAACTCGATGCCGTATCTGAATGAACAATATTTATTTATTTTGATCCGCTGTGGATATATTCGACTTCTGTAATACATTTGATATTACCACCAGAGGTTGAAGTATATATTTATCTTTAAAGCTTCCGCTGTGCATGTATATAATTGTGTGGTTTGACTATATTGTTGCCAACATCGTCACGGTAATCCCCCACCGGGCCCACCGGTGAGACACGTGGAAATCGGGGTGTGACAGGTTGGTATCAGAGCCAACGTTGAGTGAATTAAACACTATCCTATTGTGTTTAATCTCAATGACACAATTGCACATACTTGAGTCTAGACAAGAACTTAGGACAAATTCGAATTGTTATTCCAATTCTGTCGTTTCTTTCTTTTATTATTGGAATTTAAAGTTTTATAAAGCAGGAAAATGCCACCTGTTATATTCCGAGGAAGAGGAAGGGGAAGAAGAGGCAGAGGAGATGTCGTGACACATCACGATAACGAAGCTGGACCATCAGGTACAAGACATCCTTCGATGACAAGGAGCGAAGAACCACAACGGCGAAGAGATCTGTATGAACCTGCGAGGCATTCCACCTCGCACAGCTCAACGCCATCCTACCGGCACTCCTTTGGGCCAAACTCAGAGAATGATCCCAACAACCCACAACCTTCCTTCATACCTCTACAACGTTCGGTATCGCACCGAAATTACGACGACCCTACCCCATACTTCATAGGTCAGTTTAATCCAGCTGACTACATACAGGAACCTTCAGGTTTTGTTCCACTAGGGCCACAAGATCACTTCTCCGAGGACCATATGGATGAAGATACTGATCCAACTGAACCTGCTCGTGGTACGCCCACGCATCCGATAGAAGTCTCTGATGGGTCATCCTTCCATGGCACACCCTATCAGGGACCAGACAGTTTCCAAGCGTTGTTCGACCGACATGAGTGGTACTACACGCCACCTCAACAGACATCACAACAACCGCGACATCCACAGGATCCCTCTGAGGATTCACGCTTTGAGGCAGTTACGCCACCACCTCCGCCACCGGCGTAACCAGTAATGCCTGATCCACCAAGGCGTAGGAGGACAAATGCTCGTATGTCCACACGAGGAGGAGGGGGTATCCACTTCAGCACCCCTCGACACTCTAGTAGTAGCCACTATCCGCCACTACAAGAAGAAGGACCTTCAAGTCCTATACAGGAGGCGAACTCCGCACCAGCTGCAGCAAATTCGCCACCATTTGGGTATGACCAACCCATACCTGCTTACACGGGTCCAACGGCTTACAACCCGTTTGAACCGTCACAAGCACAATACAACTATAATTATGAGCGCGACCCATATGTGGTGTCGGCTAGATATAATGCGCGCTACCCTGACGGAGCTCATGGGAAAATGGGACCACCGGACTACTCAGCTCATGGGTATCCAATACCTCCCAGACCTCCCGTTCCGCATCAAGCACCACAACCACGTTTCTCTCCTCCTGAACAGGAAGAGATACTCCATCGACTAGATCGTGTGGAGAGAGAGTTCGAAGAAGAGAAAAAGAGCCATCGAGGATTTCTCAAGGGCTTGGCGAACCTACTAAAGGGCAAAAAGAAGAAACGTGACCACTAGCCCTTAATAGTTGTACTAATGTAATTTCTACTTTGAAATAAGTCCCTGCGTGGACACTTATCGTATTTCAGTCCCTACTTGGACTTATCTTTTAGTCCTTGCATGGACACCTATCTTGTATTAGTCCCTGCATGGACTTGTCACTTATTTTAAACCTCTATGGAGGTATGTACTATTTGAAAGACCCGTTTAGGGCAATATGTAATTGTATTTAAGATTATGGAATGTATGTTATGAGTTTTGTTTTAATATGTATGAAATAAATCAAAACCAATCTTTTTAAATTGATCTGCCTAAATAAAGAATCTTACGAGTGAAACCTAGCCTGGTGTCTTTTAAGATCCGGTCAAGATGGTAGGACTTAATTAAAAGATTCAGATTCCTTGTTAACCGCTGCAAGCATGTTAACAACCATGGCAGATGTGATTCGTTAAAATCACGCACGTCATTCTTATACAATAATCCTATAAGGATTTCAAAGCCCAACTAAATGATTTATAAATCGTGGGTTAAATCACCTATGCAAGTGATCAATCTTATTAAAACATCCATTAGCGATGTAGTGCTTACGGGCCAACCATATTGAAACATCCATTAGAGGTGTAGTGCCTATGGGCCATAATAATTGTCTTATAAAGACAAAAGGCAGTGGTGGTCTATGACTCTCTGTCAGAAAGAGATAAAAGAACTACGGTTCAAATCTCTATGCCTTTGATTCTCTGAAATCTCGGCTAATAATATAAAACATCCTCGTAATTAGGCTTTATGCCGCCAATATTATTGATATAGCTGAAATAGGATATATTCAAATCCTAATATCTAATAAAGTAATAAGTTAACCAAATATGGTCTCTATTACCATGGTTGACAAATTGTCATAAAAGATAATTATATAATAATCTCCTGAATAAAATTTTGTTATCTTCTGTAGCAGATTCAAGTTACAATGGCGGATCCCAATGGAGAGAACAGCCATACAAATGAAGATGACTACGACAATGCGCCAGTGCATCTGACAGGCGCACAGCTTAAGGCTCTGATTGACAATGCTGTTCAGGCAGCTCTTTGATCGTCAATATACTGAGTCTCAAGGCAGAACCGTATCAAAACCACCCTCTAAACCAAAGACACACTCCAAACCACCCTCTCAACCCAAGAAAGATGACGACAAACACTCGTCCACTGAGAACAGCGTTCATCGCGATAGAGAATATACTGATGCATCCAATGCTAAGGGTTGCACCTACAAATACTTTGTATCTTGTAAGCCACGGGAATTTACAGGGGAGAAAGGTGCTGTGGATTGTATCACCTGGCTTGATGAGATGGACACTATTGTGGACATCAGCGGGTGTGCAGAGAGGGATGTGGTGAAGTATGTGTCCTAGTCATTTAAGGGCGAGGCCCTGGCATGGTGGAGGGCGTTGGTGCAGGCATCTGGTAAGTCTGCTTTATACAAAATCACATGGGAGGAATTTATTGCTCTCATTAAGGAAAACTACTGCCCTCAGCATGAGGTTGAGAAAATCGAGGCTGACTTTGTGTCACTGGTGATGACGAACCTGGACTGCCAGGCATATTTGACGGGTTTCAATACAATGTCTCGTCTGGTCCCATACCTTGTGACACCAGAACCCCGAAGAATTGCCCGTTTCATTGGGGGCTTGGAGCCCGCAATAAAGGCGAGTGTAAAGGCCTCTCGGCCGACGACCTTCAGGTCAGTTACTGACCTCTCCTTGTCTCTCACCTTAGACGCTGTCCGTCTGAGGACACTAAGGAGCAAGGAGGCTGAGAAGAGAAAACGTGAGGATGATACCTCACGAAGATCAGGGAAGAAGCACCGTGGAAACGGTGAAGGCAAAAGAGGGTCGGAGGTAAAGAAAGATGGGCAAGCTGGTGAAAGGCCCAACTGCAAAATATGCAAGAAACCCCATTCTGGGAAGTGCAGGTTTGCATCGAATTCACAGTCACAATCAAAGACTCCTTCCTGTGGACTATGCAAGTCCAAGGATCATAAGACTGTGGAATGCAAAAAGATCAAGGATGCAACCTGCTATGGTTGCAACGAAAAGGGGCATATCAAGAGTAACTGCCCTAAGAACGCCAAGAAGGCGGAGGAGACCAAGAAGACAAACGCGAGAGTCTTTCGCATGGATGCAAAGGAGGCAGTACAGAACGACAATGTGCTTACAGGTACTTTTCTCGTAAATAATATATTTGCAAGAGTACTATTCGATTCTGGCGCCGATAAATCCTTTGTAGACCAGAAATTTTGCCAACTGTTAAATATGCCGATCAAAACCCTAGATATAAAATACGAGGTAGAGTTAGCAGACGGCACGATAGAAACCGTCTCCACTGTGCTAGAGGGATGTGAAATGTCCATTAAGAACCATTCTTTTCCTCTATCTCTACTTCCCTTCAAACTTGCGGGTTTCGACATAGTCCTAGGCATGGACTGGTTATCCCGTAATCAGGCCCAAATCATTTGCGGCAAAAGGCACATAGTATTAAAGACTCCGAGTGGTGAATCGCTTACCATTCGAGGAGATACGCAGTACGGATTACCCGAGGACGTATCTATGCTCAAAGCTTCAAGGTGTTTAAACAGAGGCTGTGTAATTTACATGGCTCAGGTGATAATAGAAGAACCTAAGCCGAAGGTCGAGGATCTTCCTGTCATTTCTGAATACCCCGAAGTTTTTCCTGAAGAACTACCTGGTTTGCCACCAGATAGACAAGTGGAGTTCAGAATAGACATCATTCCTGGAGCGGCTCCGATAGCAAGAGCACCTTACAGGATAGCTCCAATGGAAATGAAAGAACTGAGGACCCAGTTGGATGAACTGCTGACGAAAGGTTTTATCAGACCCAGTTCATCTCCCTGGGGAGCACCAGTCCTATTTGTAAAGAAGAAGGACGGATCGATGCGGTTGTGCATCGACTACCGAGAGCTAAATAAAGTTACCATAAAGAATAGATATCCTTTACCGAGGATCGATGATCTATTCGATCAGCTGCAAGGAGCAAGCTATTTCTCGAAGATCGACTTGAGGTCGGGCTATCATCAGCTAAGGGTCAGAGATGAAGATGTACATAAGACAGCATTTAGGACTCGCTATGGTCATTACGAGTTCCTAGTGATGCCTTTTGGGCTCACAAATGCACCGGCTGCGTTCATGGATCTCATGAATCGCGTCTGCAAGCCGTATTTGGACAAATTTGTCATAGTCTTCATCGACGATATCCTTATATATTCCAAAAACCAAGCTGACCACGAGAAGCACCTCCGTTGCATTCTCGAATTACTACAGCGTGAGAAACTCTACGCCAAATTCTCGAAATGTGAATTCTGGCTACGAGAGGTTCAGTTTTTAGGTCACATTGTGAGTGAGCGTGGTATCCAAGTGGATCCCGCTAAGGTAGAGGCAGTCATGAACTGGCAAGAGCCAAAGACGCCTACCGAAATTCGTAGTTTCCTGGGTTTAGCAGGATACTACAGGAGGTTTATTGAAAAATTTTCAAGGATTGTTGCGCCCTTGACTTCCCTAACCAAGAAGAAAGAAAAGTTTATTTGGGGCCCAAAGCAGCAAGAGTCCTTCGAAATACTGAAGAAAAAGCTAAGCAACGCACCTGTGCTGACATTACCAGAAGGTACAGACGAATTCGTAGTTTACTGCGATGCATCACACACGGGCATGGGGTGTGTGCTTATGCAGAAAGGCAAGGTGATTGCCTATGCTTCAAGGCAATTAAAGGTGCACGAAAAGAATTACACCACCCATGATTTGGAGTTGGGTGCCGTTGTATTTGCACTAAAATTGTGGAGGCATTACCTTTATGGTATTAAATTTGTGATTTATTCTGATCACAAAAGCCTCCAGCACCTGTTCAACCAGAAAGAGTTGAACATGAGGCAGCGCCGTTGGATGGAAACCTTGAACGACTATGATTGCGAGATCAGGTACCATCCCGGCAAAGCGAATGTGGTCGCTGATGCCGTAAGCAGGAAAGAAAGGGTAAAACCTATTCGAATCAATGCCAAGAGCATTGAGGTCAAGAACAATTTGATTGAGAGGATATTAGCTGCACAGCGAGAGGCTGTGTTGGAAGCTAATTATCCTAAAGAAAAGTTAGGAGTAACTGAGGAGCAGTTGACTCTTAGCAAGGATGGAATCCCTAGACTGAACGGACGTATATGGGTTCCGATTTATGGAGGACTACGAGATGTTATCCTCCAGGAAGCCCATAGTTCCAAATATTCAGTCCATCCTGGTGCTGACAAGATGTATCAAGATTTAAAGGCAAATTATTGGTGGATAGGCTTGAAAAAGTCTGTGGCCGCCCACGTAGCAAAGTGCTTGACTTGTGCTCAAGTCAAAGCCGAGCACCAAAAGCCGTCCGGCTTGCTACAACAGCCTGAACTTCCCGAGTGGAAGTGGGAATGCGTAACTATGGACTTCATAACCAAGTTACCCAAAACCAGGAAAGGAAACGATACAATATGGGTCATAGTCGATAGGCTGACTAAATCGGCTCATTTTCTACCCATCAAGGAGACGTATAGCTCCGATATGTTAGCCCAACTTTATGTTGATAAGATTGTAGCCTTACACGGCATACCTGTGTCTATTATCTCCGACAGGGATACTAGGTACACGTCTCATTTCTGGAAGAGCTTCCAGCAATCTTTGGGCACACGTTTAAACTTTAGTACGGCTTATCATCCACAGACGGACGGTCAGAGTGAGCGTACTATCCAAACGCTAGAAGACATGCTTCGTGCATGTGCAATCGATTTAGGCGGTAACTGGGATAAGAATCTACCCCTGATCGAATTCTCCTACAATAATAGCTATCACACCAGCATAAAGGCTGCGCCTTTCGAGGCATTATATGGTAGGAAATGCAGATCGCCTGTTTGTTGGGCGGAAGTAGGAGAGGTCCAATTATCAGGACCAGAGATTGTTTTCCAGACAACGGACAAGATTATCCAGATCCGGGAACGTCTCAAGGCTGCCCGCGATAGGCAGAAAAGCTACGCCGATCCAAAACGTAAGGATCTTCACTTCGAGGTAGGTGAGAAGGTGTTGCTTAAAGTATCGCCCTGGAAGGGGGTGATGCGTTTCGGCAAGAAAGGCAAACTAAGTCCGAGATACATAGGACCTTTTGAGGTCATTGAACGTGTCGGATCAGTCGCCTATAAGTTGAACTTGCCTGAAGAGCTCAATGGAATTCACAATGTGTTCCACATCTGCAATCTCAAAAAGTGCTTCGCCGATGAATCGTTGGTGATTCCACATACAGATGTGCATATAGATGAGAGCTTAAAGTTCATAGAAAAACCTTTGTCGATTGAGGATCGACAGGTAAAGAAGCTTCGCAGAAAGCACGTACCGATTGTAAAGGTCAAATGGGATGCTCGTAGAGGTCCCGAATATACGTGGGAAGTCGAAGACACAATGAAAGAAAAGTACCCCTACTTATTTGAGTAAATCTCGGGTCGAGATTTATTTTAAGGGGGTGAGGATGTAACACCTCGAATTTTTGCGTCCAATAATGTGTTAACACGTGTCATTTGATTACACGTGGCATTTATATTAAATAAAGGACAGATTTTGACAAACCTTGAAAGTATATAAATTCGAGGGTTATAAATGTCAACAAGGGTAAATATACTGTATAGTAACCCTAAATAATGCTTGAACCTTCAAACGAATAAATCATAGATCGTACAGAAGCGAAACGCGAAAGAAAGTGAGAGATTACAAGCTACAGGGGTTAACCGTGTCAACATGTTTAATTATACCTCTGAGTGACCCTTTAACGTTCCCAAGGCTTTGTAACGGTATTATACACTCACTAAAATATAATATATATAAATTTCGCGAAGTTTCGTTATGAAACGAGAAAGTTACGATCGAATGCGTAGGAGAAGGGTTAAAAGTGTCAATAATGAAAGTTAAGGCTTTCTGAATAATTAATAAACTAATCAGGGACTTAACAACGCGGGTAAATAACACGAGGTCCTTAGTTGTAATTAACCGAGGGCCAAACCGCAAAGTTACCCCTTCAAACCCGAAAGGTCAGGTAAATCATTACGAAAGATTTCGTTATTAATTACCCGATTCTGTTAATCATTACAAAAGATTTAGAAATTCTGAAAACATAACCTCTCGCGACCGCGTGAGGTTTAGGCATAAGTTGAGGCGGGCCGCGAGCCTCCTCATTTACTCGCCTGATTTCTTAAACTCAGGCGGCCCGCGTAAAAGTGCATGGGAACTCCCATGCGGGCCGCGTGGGACGCCCAGATGCAGAAAACTTGTAACTACTTGCCTTTTGGAGCCTTAGAACGATCAAACCTCAATAAATGAAGCATGGGCACCCTACACTTGACCCATAGCTTCAGGGGACACATGCCCATCATCCCTGGCCTGTTGTAGGTGTTTGTGATGATCCTAGATGCTTGGCTTCACTATAAATAGCCACATTATGCACACAACTTTCACCACAACACAAACTCATTCATCTGATCATTCCAAGAGCTCTCTAGCATTCTCTTCTGCTCTCTAAGCAAGATACCACTTCCTTAAGTCGTTCATAACCAATTTGGTCTTACATTTCCATAGTTTTGGCTTATAAACTCAACCGTCGTAACTAACGGTTGTTATAGCGATAACTCACAAATGGTCCAGTGAATTGTCGGATCAAAAGTAGTTTTGAGTTGGTATTTATGTGGGTAATAAACCCCAAAAAGGGTTCCCTCTGATCACCACTCTAACTATGTCAAATATCGAGTCAAACGCGCACTTAAAAAGTTAACAGAAAGTCATTTTGCCATTTTCTACATAATCTGTAACGTATACGTTATGAAACCTGTTTTGATGTTCATAAAACATGATAATAAGTATATAAACTTGTTTGCGCTCGTTTGAATCGACCGTTTGCTATATTGACCCGGTTCGGAGCCGAATGTCGCGAAAGTTTAACTTTTGTTTTGACTTCAGTTCTGACCCGTTTTAGTGAGGTATAGATATGCCTTAGGACTCTCTTAGGACCAGGTCACATGTTGGTATAAACCTCTGTGATCGGTTCATGAGTTATCCGAGTCTTTTGCACATTTCCGTTAATCGCCTAAAAGTTGACCGTAACGCCATTTTGAAAATAAAACGAGTATTCCGGACACGTGAACGGACCAGAACCTTGCTTATTAAATTATAAGAATGTCCTTAAAGTTTCACGTCAATCCGAGGTCTAGAATGAGAGTTATGCTAATTAGCGCAATTAAAGTAAACTTTTGTAAATAACGGCGCAATTAGCATAACGCCTATCTAAACCAAGATTTCGTCACCAAAACTTTTACCCACTGTATTAAAATAATATTTTGGGAATTTTAAAGATTTTTAATAATTTTTACCTCGCTCATAACCTGCGGTTATGGCTACGGTTCGGTAAATACCGAATGTGCCCTTTTCGGCCAAAACTTGAGTTCTACAAGGTCTTTTGACCCGATTCCAGTTGCTACTGATTTTAAATAATAAATAAAGTATTTTAGACTATACAAACTGATCGGGAAACTCAGATTTCCTGTAGAACTCGAAAAGCCCTTTTTAAAGTCTTTAAAATGACCGAAAAGTCCCTACGGGGCGTAATATTAACTTAAACACGTTACGGGCGTCACGGAAGGTATCCTACTGATACCACAACCTCTTTAAGGCATATTGACTTAGGAAATAAGCGTAAGACTCTCATGGTTAACCGTTTCGCCTATTGCGCGCACGGTTCGGCTTATGAAACTAGTTTTCATAAATTAGCCGATACGGGTCAAATTATATTATTTGAACCCCAAAATCCAGAGTGTGAACCATAAACCCATATAAAACAAGTCTCTGAACTTGTTGGGTCAGAATCACACTCCATTCTCGGTTTTCGCCTTTTCGCGCGATTAAACCGTACTCACATATCGGAACCAACCGGTCTAGGCTACGGCCATTATAAAGACTCGTTAGGATTCTAAGAGGTTAATTAAAACCTTCGTTCCAGATTAGGAGCCCAGTAAAAGCTATCGGTGACTAAATCAAATTAAGGAAATATACTTGCAAAGGTAAATACTTTAACTTATTTCCCCTATATGGGCTTGGGTTACGGTATGTTAATACCGCTTGATTGAGCATTATATTTTTCCATCGCTTAGGTGGTTAATTAAATAATATGATCGGCTCATTTAAACAGTTTTGTTTCTTAAAAGCCTTTAGGGGGTTTAATGACCGTTGTCCCGGATATCCTTGGCATCATTTTACGAAATGGCCACGACCATCGACATCCCGGTGTAGGCGTACACCCGGTATATATTGTCGACATTAAATTAAAAGACGTAGCCGTTGGTTTTTATACTACGGTTTTACGCAATGTGGTGTGTCTATAAATCTTTAACCCGGCACGACCCGGGCTACTGAACGCATAAAAGAACATGTAAAACGTTCACAAGATTCTTGATAATTTTCCCAAGTTATAAAAGAGTTTGTGCCTTGTGCATTCAAATCAATTTTAATAAACATTTTCAAATGTGTCAGTTAAATGTATTTACCAGTGTAAACTGACGTATTTTCCCCAAAAAGATTAAGTGCAGGTACTATACGAAATTGGCTGGTATTAGCTTCCTAAGCATTACGAATAGTCTCGCAAACTCGATGCCGTATCTGAATGAACAATATTTATTTATTTTGATCCGCTGTGGATATATTCGACTTCTGTAATACATTTGATATTACCACCAGAGGTTGAAGTATATATTTATCTTTAAAGCTTCCGCTGTGCATGTATATAATTGTGTGGTTTGACTATATTGTTGCCAACATCGTCATGGTAATCCCCCACCGGGCCCACCGGTGAGACACGTGGAAATCGGGGTGTGACAAGCAGTTTGGGGAGGCCTCTTTGCGCCATCTATTCAGAATTTATTGTTTTGGAAATTCCCTAATGTCCATAATTCTCAAAACATAGAATATATGTCTACATAGCAAACCAAACTGTTCAAAACGCCTGCATGAGCAACTGCATGTGCAATCAGACTTACGGAACATTACCTGAAAAACGCCAAAAACAATATCTCTATAACGCCATGCGTAGAATGTTTGTCTAACAAAGAAAAAAAACACATTGCATATGATAAAACACCATTAACAGAAAACGCCATAAAAACCAAAATGCCATTATTTACCTCAAATAAGGATGTACAAAGCTGCTGGAAGTCATTTACGTAAAACTTAACAAACCCATCAGGCTGATCTTCGTAACGTTGATTTATGCAATCCGCAACTCCAATAAGCTCAGCTTGAACGTCACAAAAAATACTTTTTGTGTATATGTCAACAGCTTGCCCTTCCAACAATTTGTAATTACTCTTCAACTGGGGTCTTTTGTATCGAGATTCATGATCATTTTTACGATGTGTGTGACACTGTGCTTCTATTGCAGTCTCATAATGCGTCATGAACTCAACAAGAATAGCTTTCGAATTGCATACTTGACCAAAAAACGATTCTCACTCTCCGACCTGGATGTCGTTCACATAAGACCAGACATATGCTCCATTCTATAGTATCCAGGGATCCAAGATTCCCTAAGTGCAAAAATATCAGATAGCCAGTCATTATCTTCTAAATTGAATTCTGCGATAACCGCTTCCCATTCTGATTCAAACTCTTCAGGTGTGAGAATATCCGTCCACACAACACCACAAATACGTTCTTTAAAATTGGTGGAATTGCATAGCCTAACACCAACCTATATATAACACGAAAACGCCATGCATAAAAAAAACAAAAGACAAAACTTAATTAAAAAACATTAACAAGGTACAAAACGCCATTTATTTAAAACGCAGTGTATCCTAAAACGCCAATGATAAAAAAAACATAACAACCTTCAGAGAAAGTTTATGCATCACATGCCACATGCATAACCGATGCCTCGTGTCAACAAATACAACAGAAATAGCCTTCTTCATCGCTGGATCTTGGTCAGTGACAACAACTTGTGGTTGAGAACCAACAGCTTTTAGAAAAACTATTAACAACCAAATATACGTATCAGCAGTTTCCGACGCCAACAATGTTGTACCAAATGTAACATTGCAGTGATGATTGTCTATACCAGTGAACGGTACAAACACCATAGAGTATCTGCACATGAAAACGCCATGAGAAATGAAACAATAATAAAACGCCATTGAATGTATACTAATAAAACTCCATTGCATGTAAGCTAATAAAACGCCATTGCATGTAAAATATAAAAACGCCATTGCATGTAAATTAATAAAACGCCAAAAACAGAAGAAGTTGAATTATAAAATATTACTTGTTGGAACGATACGTGGCATCAAACGAAATCACATCACCAAACACGTGGTAATTACGTTTGGCTTGATCGTCACACCAAAAAAGACCCTTCAAACGATTCTCTTCGTCTGTGATGTAATCATACGAGAAATTAGGCTGGGAATTTTTTTTTTCAGTCAAATGTTTCACAACCATATCGGCGTCATATTCCCCTATGAACAAGTTAATTTGCCTCTTATAGTTCTTAAATTTAACTTTGCTTGCACCCACGTCTTCAAAACCGTCAAAACAAGTCTTCATAACATTAAACACCTTGACAGGACCCAAATTCAACTTAGACATGCTATGTATAACATGCTTCTGGAGCTGAGTGAGGTGTCGTTCAGTTGGAAGAAAATGCTTATCAGGACGTTCAACAAGTTCATGATTGTGCTCCTCGACAAACTTATACACCTTCCATGATGCATCCTCAAAAAGTACACATAGCAGTGTCCCACAATCAATCCTCTTTGAAAAGTTAGATCGCACTACTCGCTCCTTTTGATTGGGGTCGAACGTATCAACCTTCTTGTCCTTATGTACCCCAGCTCTCGTACACAAGAAATACTTAATATGTAAGACATCTTTAGAGTTTGTCTTTGTAGTCCCTTTCCTGAATGAAAACCTACACTCCTTGGCATACTTAACATATATTGAATAACAATCATCAAGGCTTGAGAATACCATGTCCTTTCTGGGCTTTAATTCTTCACTGACGTCAGGAATGATAAATGGTAATCCAGTTTTGGGGCAATGCCTTTGACTCAAGGAAGAGACTTCGTATGAGAAAACACATGGAGGAACAGAAAAATCAGAAAAACAGAGTGATGTCTGGTAATAACATTATACATTAAAACGCCATTAATTGAATAATAAACAAGACATAATAAACACATAATTTAAAAACGACATGATAAAAAAGCCATGAGATGAATAATTAAAAACACTTAACAACATAAATAATTAACAAAATATAGCATCATAATGAAAACGCCAAAATTAACAAAACTAATGTCTACACAAATTAACAAAATAGTAATAACCAATGTTTTAAAAACCGGTTTTTAAGTCATACCGGGTTGGGCCTTAAAATGGTTCAACCGGTTGAACCGGGTTGTATCGGGCGGTTGAACCGGGCTACTAGTTAACCCTATAAATTCCATAAAATACAAATTCAACTCAAAAAACAATCAAATCTCAACTTGAATTTATGTAACTGATCATAGTTTTATGACTTTATCTAAAAACAACTATTTTTATTGTAAACTATTAAGCATTTTAAAATTTTTTTTATTAGTTATAAACAATATTGCATTGTACGAGATGAGTAATAGTTTCAACAAAGATAAAATATTGGAATATAAGACACTAGGTTAATTACCGGAAATACGGAAGATCAATATTACCTTAATATCGTACTTTATTAAAATTGAGAAATCAAATCTTAAGATAATGCAAACCGGTTCAACGGTTTGAACCGGTAGAACCGGATTTACCGCCGGTACGTAAAACATACCGTATTCGGGTTTTACCGGCCTTTATCGTACCGGACTCGTATCCGATATCCGGTTTAACCGGTATAACCGGCCGGTTCATACCGGTATTTAAAACATTGGTAATAACTGACATTCACAAATACTACTAAATAAAATTCAAAACTAATCAATTAGATGAAAAACGCCAATGATCGTAAAAACATAAGAAATACACTAGAACGTAAACGACAATTAAAATTAATATTGAAAACTCCAATTGCAGTTCTTAATAATAGATTAAATATCAATTAAAATGCAATTAAATTGCATAATTGAAATAACGCTATTGAAAATCATACAACACATTATTAAAATAATAATAAAAAAACGCCATAGAACAATGATAAAAGAACAAAACGCCATATCTGTTGCATGATTTGTGTCACACCCTGGCTTTGCGGAAGCGTGGTTAATTTGGTGTGACTTCTTAATACCATAGCTTAATCATAACAAAGCTATATGAAATAAAAACCATGCAAGATCATCCCTTGAATTAAGTTTTAAAACATAAGTAACATAACATTGTCTTAAGACGTTGACTCATGCAACGGAAACTACAACCTGATAACATAAAACATTGTTCAGAAGACACAGACATCAACATGAAATAAACACAGTTTAAGAACTGTGACTCGTCCAGGAAAAAGTCACATCCCTTAAACTTGGATGACCTCGTAACTCATGTGCAGCGGGAAAACATAACATACCGCGCCAGATCTTTAGTTCCCTGAAATACATGTAAGTTGGAAAAATCAACAATAATGTTGAGCGAGTTCATGTGTAAGTGAGTAATAAAAACCTTTATATGTATAAAATCCTGGTATGTAGCAAATAAGGAAAAAGAGATCACCAATGGTTTGCAAGGCCATTGATATGTGTGAAGTGCAAGTAGGAAGACTCAAACCTAGCGGATTTTGCGTTGGGCACAAAGTCACCCCGAGGTCCGTTCTGCTGGGCCTGGGGCTGGGCTCGCTACACCCAGATAGATCTACCGCTACTGTCCCTCGGTCCTACAATGAGGATTAATGGCCTCAAGTTGCGCCTACCCACTCACATGATCTAAGTAGTAACCCTCCTTACGCTAACCATACCATGTAAAAAGTACTTGTAATCATAGTAACATGTATTTCACCCCCGCATTTTAGAAAACTGAAAACAGTTAAGAGAAAAGGGGGACATGAACTCACAGTGGTGCGTCTCTATCAAGAAAATCTCCTGGTCAATCTGCTGTGCGACGACCTACACGTACTAACTTCTATTAGACGGACGGCCGTGCCTTAAGGTTTAAGTTTTTGGAGAAATAGTTAGGCAACTATTTCGTATTTACACTTCGTAATCATTTGGTAAATAAATTCCTTCCCAAGGATGGGGGCTTTAATACATGTGCGTTCGTATATTTTCGGAATATATTATTAAGTCTCACTTAAAATATATTTTATTTCTAACTCCAAAATATAAATATTTTTTTCCCAAAAGTATTATATTTTAATCCATATATTTTTTCCAAAATAATATCCTTGTCAAAATACGCGTTTACTAGTATTTTTCCGAAAATGCGTAAGTTACGTTAAAGATCGGGTGGTATTAATGATAATACCGTTGTAACTTAATATTTAATGTGAAGGCGTTCGTATTATTTTGGAATCGTTAACATTTGGTAATATTATTTTTACCCTAAAAATAATATTTACGTAGTTCACAAAATAGTCATAAAAATCTCACAAGTGTTGTTATGAAAAATATATATATATATATCAAATATATATTTATCAAGTTTTATTTTGCGAAAATCCCACCTCCGACACTTAGAAATGTTGTAATAAAAATCGTGGCGAAATTGATATTTTTGAAAACAAGTTAAAAATACATTTATAACACTTGTGGTGAAAATATTTCCAAGTGTTAGGTTTTTAGAAAAATTTCGCCAGAGTTTCCCCTGTAACTGGAGGTGGCCACGCTTTTAAGCGTATCATTTTCTTTTAAAATCCAAATCAACAATTTTCTCATTCAACAATAACAATATCCAAACCATCAAACTAGTCAAAATAGATATAAATCGCAAAATACATAAACTTGTGGTTTTTCCAAAATATGTAGTATCTTTCTATTATTTTTAGTGGATCTTTGTATAAATCAACTCGGTTTCTCAAAAGTCTCGTTTTTAAGGAAGTTACATCTTTACAACTTCTTGTCAAGATTCACAAAAATAATTCTTTTGTCAAAACTTTGTGTTACACAAGTGTCTACACACTTGTGTGCTTGCAAAATCACTCTTGTTCATGTAAAACCGGGTTTAGAAAACATGATTTCTTTTGACGCTTGGTGCTTTGAAAATACCACTTGTAGATCCGTAGATCTACTAGTTTAGAACACTATTTCATAAGTAAAATTGTTTTCACACAAGTTCATGTCTAATGTGTAGTAGTGTTTCATCATTTAACCCTTTTCATACTTTACATACTCTAGCCATGATTTATGAACATGACTAATCCGGGTTAGATGATGTTCCAAGCTACCACTAACATAGATCGGCACTAAAT
The DNA here is from genome assembly GCF_002127325.2 of Helianthus annuus. Taxonomy (NCBI): domain Eukaryota; kingdom Viridiplantae; phylum Streptophyta; class Magnoliopsida; order Asterales; family Asteraceae; genus Helianthus; species Helianthus annuus. The sequence goes on along the minus strand of NC_035437.2, from coordinate 146,317,563 downwards.
AATTACAACAAAACAAGTCTTACAATCTTTACACAACTACATAGCTTTTATCCAACACATTTAACATTTTTGTAAACTTTTCATATGTCATCTTGTAAGTTCATGAATTTTAACCGAAAAAGTTCGTTTTAACCACTTTAGAATAGATCAAGAGGGCGTTTAAAGTCACTTACTACTAGCTCGAGGCTAGGGAAGAAACTAGTCGAAGATCGGGTGGATAAAAGCAATACAACGAGGTCCTTTACGATCCGAGTGCACCGAGCTTCCTTGTATGAGATCCTTAACCCTTGTGTGTGCTTGGAATAGCTTGATCAAGATTGAAAAGTGGCGGTGGTGGTGCTATGGTGGTCGGCCAAGAATGAGCAAGAGAGGGAGAGAGTGTGTTGGTGAGTTGTGGTGAAATGAAGGTTATGGTGTGCTTATGCTAGAACTTATAGACAAATCATTCCAAGATTAACCAAAGGTCCCAATGTCTAATTGATATTAGACAAGAAAGATTTAAATAATCAAGCAAGTACAAAGGGTGTCCCCTTGGGGACGAGTTCGGTTAGGGGGGGGGGTATCCGGTTCCATTTCAACTAGATAGTTAGCCATTTAGTTAGATGATTAGGAGGTTAAACCATTTACTAGCATGTTATGCGTTATAGCGGGTGTTAGGGTATTCAGGGACCCTAACTGGCTCAGAAAAATAAAAACAATGTTGATGGCAATATTTTTATGTTCCGGGTAAAGTCCGGTTGTTCGGTTGGATAGTGATCCGTTAAAGTGCTTAACAAAGCTTTAAAGTGTCGTTATTACTATTTTTAGTGACACAACTTATTCCCGACACTTTGGAAAGTGTCTAGTAATATTTTTCCCATGTTCTGGCACTTTATTAGTTAGCTAAATGCTGAATTTTTAATTAAAGTGCTGAATTTTGTACTTAAAGTACGTTTTAGGCACATCCGGTCACTATAACTTATACCTAGTGACGCAGTTCTACAACCCTCTTATCCCTACACACTCTACTAGTGTAGCAAACTATCTCTGGCTCATACAGGCCTTAGAGGTAGTGCCTGCCTGGTGCTGGCTATAACAGCATGTTTACTGGGTTATCCGTTCATAGTGCTACTGTGCTTTTGTGCATCAAGGTTGTCACTAGAGTTCTGTATGTAAATAATGGAGTGACAACAATTAATGTATGATGCAAGTATGTACATGTATCAGTATTCAAGTAGCAGTTTATCCATAATTTCAATCAAGCACAGTAATTAAACAGTAATTAAGTATTAATTAAGTTGTACGGATACCTGATTTGGTGAGGGTTGTCACAATTTGCTGGAACGAAAAATAGAAAACGCCAACGAATTTTACTTTGTCGAACAGAATCCATGTTAAACGCCATAAATCTGAGAAAGCTTGCAAAGGAGGTAACAACTAACAATAAATCTTTGGAGTTTTAATTTGAAAGAGATTTATAACGCGAATAAGGAGAGAACGTATAAAAGGACAATTGTACCCCCGCATAACATTTAGGGCCCCTGCCACGTGTTGGGCCAGGATCCGTTCTCTCCTGAACCCGTTTCTATATATATATATATATATATATATATATATATATATATATATATATATATAGGAGAAGGATCCGTTAGGAACCACCCTTTATTGCGAGAACCAATGTGAACACAACAAAAAATACCTAAAAATTGCTAAAAAACACACAAATTTTTCGTTTAATATTTTTTATAAAAAAATCGCTACTTTTAGTAGCAAAATTTCTTTTTTTTTAAAATTTTTTGTTTTTTATTTTTTTTTTTTTGCTACAAAAAGTAGCGATTTTAATGTAAAAAATATTAAAAAAATTGTGTGGTTTTTGATTTTTTAGGTTTTTTTAGAGTTTAGTTTTTAGCATTTTAGCTTGGGGGGGGGGGTTAGGTTTTTTTTTTTTTTTTTTTTGGAGGGGGGGTAGGTTTTTTTTTTTTTTTTTTTTTTGGGGGGGAGGGGGGTTAGGTTTTTTTAGGTTTTTTAGCCATAATACACTACCATTACCTCCTTACAATACCATTACCTCCTACCATCAATAACGCAATACCATTACCAATATTTCATTTTATTACATGTACATCAACACCCTTTATACCATCCAAACAACATATTACATCATCAAGTGACAAATATAATCAAACCATCAACCACTAGATATAACTAACCAAAAAACATGTATATGGGACTACTTCATAATTTAAAATCACAAACTTTTTGTACCAAAACACGTTATATTATGGTTATACATAATGATGCACATGTGCATTTTTAATATTGATAATGTAAAAAGTAGTGTATTAGATATGGTAATGTAAATGAAAGTGCATTTGTCTACTACTGGTAATATATTATGAATTGTCCAAGAAATGATACATATGCACATGTGCATACATAATTGTTACTCGAATAAAAAAAAGTTTTTTTTTGGTAACGGAATATAGCGATTTTTATTTTTAAATATTAAAAAAATTGTGTGTTTTTTATATTTTTTAGGTATTTTTTTGTGTTCATATTGGTACTCGCGGTTTTCGCAATAAAGATGGTTCTCGCATGAACCCTACCCTATATATATTAAAATTACAAGTTGTGATACTTCCAACATCGAAATATAAGATGATATCATGATGCATGTAACAAAAAAGTTATAGGGCAATGGTCATACAAAATTTGTGTACAAGTGATTACTTAAACAAACATTTGGTACCGATAAAATTGTAAAGGTACACATAAATCTTTCCACCTCAACCTACAAGGCTACAAGTACATCTTTAGGTCTTGTTCACTTTACCATTTTTGTTTCTACTTTTGTCTTTCCCTTTCTTGTTTTACTTTCAAAAAATGTCACCTATGCTAATTATTGGGTGTAAACTTAACTTTCAAGTTAGAAAAATTGTCAATTGGTTTTAAAATTGAACCCATAAATACAACTAGTTAAGCTTAATAACAAGATCTTTTTATAAGTTAGTAGGATGCTTTGTATAAAATGTCACAAATTTAGTTAGACATACATCATAAAAACACAAATGATCAACAATTGAAGCCTTAAAAAAGTGGTTTTAATATAATATCTACACTAAAAAACAAATGATCAACAATTGAAGCCTTAAAAAGGTGGTTTAAACACAATATCTACACTAAAAAACACAATATGCTTTTGGATTCCGACAAGGGGAAAAGCTTCTTTGACTAGGTCATGGGTTGACTCATCCCTTTGGCTTTGGTCATTGAGTTTCACATTTGTGGTAAAAAAGCATTTGCAAAAGAATGGAAAAGCCTTGTGTAGATAAGTAAAGGTGACGTTCTCTTTTTCGAGTCAATTTGCGAGTAAAAAGGAGAATCGTTTGCACACGCAAGTGGCGAAAAATAAAAGTGTGGATAACGAAAGAATGCCACACGTTCACAATGTATGTATCAACAAATCATATCATGTAGACCAAATGTCTCCATGACAGCCCGACCATGTTATCTAATCTAGTTATTTGGTGAATCTAGACTCTTTGTTTTGCACCAATCAAATCACTTTTCTCAGTTATTTGTGCGTGTGTGCAAGTACCTATGTCGCCAACAACCTAATTTCACAACAAATGTGATCCTGCAACTACTCATCATCGTGTAAACTGTGTGCCAAAAAACCCTGTAGGTGTGACCGTTCACCAAGATGGCTAGGGGAGGTTACCTTTTGTTGCTTTCATGACTCTAACCCATGTCTTTCTCATGATTACATAAAGGAGTAAAACATAAACAATGTAGGTTGCCATTTCAAAACATTTATATAAATATGACTCTAGTCGGGTTTTTTCTTATTACAATGTGTCAAATATAGAAAACCGACTTAAAATGTAATGAGTCAAACATGTTAAAAGGTCAAAAGTCGCGTATAGGGGTGTTCATATTCGAATATCCGGTGTTTTGGATATTTGGATTTCGGATAGGTGTGTTGTTCTTAAGCAGACGGAAATCTCCGCAAAAAAAAAAGGCTCCTGTGAATTTCCTGGGAGGTCCGCATGAAGGGAGGTCCACTTTTCGTCCAATGGATGTCCTCGTGTTCAGTTTGGCAGATGGGAAACATGCTTGTGTAGATCTTACCAGAGTGCCCTCTCTGGTTGGGCTTAGAGACAACCGTTTCGTGGCTGGCCATGCTTTGTTGAAGACAGAATCGGGGAAAGTTGCTAAGCATGAGCAAACTTGTGCTGAGAATCAACATGCCTTAGACGCTTTGCTTTTGATACCTTTGGGTCACTTGCCCATGAAGTTGTTGGTTTCCTGAAGATAGTGCAGACAGTTGTGCACAACAATTTATCGACGCCGAAGAACCAATGCTTTGTTTCCAGTAGGATCGGTTTTGCAATTCAAATGTGGGTTGCGGCGAAGTTTGTTTCCCGTTTACATATCGCAATTATGTAATTTCCTACTTTTTTAAATTTGATTGTATAAAATTATTTACTAAAGAAAAAAATATCGTTTTAATTATTGTATTAACAAGTTTTAGTATCTTTCTTGCAATCTCAGATATCCTTGATTGGTCCAAATGAATTAGAGGATACAAGAGAGTAAGACGTACTACCAATGAAGTATAAGAGGAAGAAATGCAACTATAGTTTGGCGGTTTGTTTGAAAAAATTAAAATTTGTTTTACACAATTAAGCAAATAATTGTGACAAATGAGTTAAGAGGACACAAATCGATAAGCTAGTTATACTTATGTAGAACTATAGAAGGGACAAATATTATTAGTTAGGTTACAAACTTGAAATGAAGGATCGTAGCTTTAATCAAATCCCAAATATAGTTTTAGTAACATAATAACACTATTTGAAATTCCAGCAATCTGGCTTGAACTTTGGACCTGATTTTCTTTGTTAGATGTAAATTTTCGAATTATCTTCGAATCCATGTATCATGGGCCTTCTAACTTCAAGCATTATATCTTCTAAAGCCTTCACAAAATCTTTTAAGTGTCATATGAAGAATATGGCAAATTTGGATTACTGACGGACCACTGGAGTATCATTGTACCATGAGTGGAATCACCCGATCATATCCATCCCAATTCAGGAGGAAACTCAATAAATATAAAAAAAAACCCCCCTTGTGGGAGTCGAACTCAGGACCTATTGGTCCCAAAACCTTATCTCACCCATAAAATGTCACTAGGCTACAAAACTACAAACGAATTTGTGAGATGTTATTGACTCGATTATCAATCTATAAAATCTTCAATTCAAAAATCAATCGTTTAAAATATTTGTAAAACGAAACACTAGTGTTTAGACTACATTAGTGTTATTAGCGAAAGTTGGCTACCTTATGAATGACAAAAGATCAAATACAAATACCTTTATTATACAAATCGTACGAATAGGGTGAAAAGGTAAAAAAAATGCGGTGGCATTTTGGTAATTATTTACTCATAGAGTAATTATCAAAATTACCCTACAAATGATCTTGTAGGGTAATTTTGTAAAATGTTCTTGTAGAGTAATTTTGATCTTGTAGGGTAATTTTGTAAAATGTTCTTGTAGGGTAATTTTGATTTTATAGAGTATCATAATTACTCTACAAATGATCTTGTATGGTAATTTTGACCTTGGAAGATAATTTTGATCTTGTAGGGTAATTTGTAGAGTATCATAATTACTCTTCAAGTTTATCAAAATTACTCTACAAATTTCAAAATTACCCTACAAGAACATTTTACAAAATTACCCTACAAGAACATTTTTACAAAATTACCCTACAAGATCAAAATTACACTGCAAGATCATTTGTAGAGTAATTTTGATAATTACCATACGAGCAAATAATTACGAAAATGGCACCGCGTTTTTTTTTTCATGTCTTTCGTACGGTTTGTACGATAAGGTTGTTTGTACGTGAACTCAACTCCCTTGTGAATAGCTCCTTAACAGAGCAGGTATTTGTAATCTCAGTTTTGTATATGATTCCAAAATCATGTCCCATATCCGACAACATTTGTCAAGTATCGGCCATGTAATTATGCGTCAGATATCATACATACCTGTTAGTTTGTTAAAACTTTATCACTGGGTTTTCCAATACCGTATGTGGCCCACACCCGAAATTTTTTTTATAGCTAATCACATACCCGGATACTCGTTCCATTACCCATGTTGAATGTTTCATGTGTCAAGTTTACCCATCAAGTTAAAGTTCATTTGTCATCCCTATTCTTAAGTTGTGTTCGTGAAAGTATATAAATTAACTAGGGATGGCAATTGAACCCGAAACCTGACACATTTGGAACAGGTTTGGGGTTGGTTATTCGGGTTTGGGACTAGTTTTTATTTTTTTTCGCGGGTTTGAGATTTGGTGATATACCCGTTTACCCGCTAAAGTGTACCCGTTTACCCGACTATATACCCGGTATAATTTCTTTTATATTTTTGAACATGTATATATGATACATCCATTTTTATACATATAGGTATTTTATTCCGTATACATTGTGGTTATTTAATATATTTTTATGGTGATAATAGTAAATGTAACTTTTTCGTAACTATTCCAGATGGGTTTTGGGTCGTGTATACCCGACGGGTAATTTTCTTAAATTAATGGGTTTACCCGAAACTCACCGGGTATATCTGATACCCGATGGATATTTACCCACTAGAAACCCGACGGGTTTGGGACAAGCTTATCTAACCGGGTGTGGGGTTGAGATTACCTAAACCCGTCCAAACCCGACCTATTTCCATCCCTAAAATTAACCAACACATGTTGAGCTTTTGCAGAAGATGCCAAAGTTGTCCAACACATGATAACAATTAATAATCTATAAGTGTGGATCACAAACTTCGTCGTTATAACATGGTTAAACCTCATGATGACAGATATTTAGAAATTAAGTTTTTATAAATTGTCACATTACTAGCTTTGAAGACAAAGTAAATGTGAACCTAAGTCTCTCCTTGTTAAATGTATAAATTACATATAATCCATGCTCAATGCAAACATAGATCTCTTACAATCTGTCAAGACATTTTAATCATACGTAAGATATCAACATCATGGTATAACATTGTTTTACCATATGCATATCGTAACTCTTACATTACATCTAACTCATGAACGGAAAACTCATCAATATCAATGTAGTTGACAAAATGTACATTTCCGACATACCTCCTACCAGAAGATTTAGTAAAAGAAAAAACCATAATCAATAAAATGTACATTTCCGACATACATCCTACTAAGAGATTTAGTAAAAGAAAAAAACCGTTAATCCTCACCGATTACAAACTTAGATATGATGATTTGCTTGCTATTAACAAGGATTGGAATTAGTGAGATTAATAGATCATCCGTAGTGGGGGGTTTTTGGACGTTTTTTTCCCCAACACCCCCCCCCCCCCAAATTACTCGTTAGAGGTTATAATTTTCATCTTTTGCATTATTGCATACAACACTTGCATAACAAGGGGCACACAAGTCTTTCCACCTCGACCTAGAAGGCTATAAAATACCTCTATACCATTTTGATTTCCCCTTTCATCTTTTCCCTTTCTTGCATCACTTTCTTATAAAACAAATAAAGCCGAATCCATAGAGTAAAGTTTTTGTACAAATAATCTTAACATACTAAACATACAAATTGAAGGAAAACTCAAAAAGACAAGGTGGCATTTTTGTAATTATCAATAACTATCAAAGTTACTCTACAAATATACCTAAAAAAACCTAACCACTCCCCCCACCCCCAAACCCCCCCCCCCCAAAACCTAAAAAAAAACCTAACCCCCACCCCCCAAAAACCTAAAAAATTTATGTGGTGGGGTAGGATAATTTGAGTAAAAGTGTTAAAATTTAGTTTAGCCCATAGCAACTTTTGAGAAAAGTGTTAAAATTTGGTTTAGCTCATAGCAACTTTTAATATAGGTGGTTTGACTAACATTTTGCATATAAAATTTTCAAATTTATTTAAATAGCTAGTAACATAAATTTAACAAGTACACTTAAGAACACATCCCCCCTTTGGCTTTGGTGTTTGCACATTTGTGGTACCAAGCTGTAATACAAAAGGTTTCCTTCCGCGTGAGGTTGAGGATTCTCGTCTCATAGTGAACTAAAGGTGTACATATATTTAAACTTATGATAACTCGGCATGTGAGTTAGTCGTCGTAAACTTGAAACAAAAAAAGCAAAAGCTGTGTGGATAAGCAAAGGTGAATCAGTTGCTACACCAACCTTGTAAGTATCAACATATCATATCATGTAGACCATATGTCTCCATGAAGCAATGACAACCCGACCAAGTTATCTAATTATTTAGGGAATCAAATTGCTTTCCAAGTTGTTTGTGCAAGTGCGCGGTTCATGCGGGTGGTTCAGAAATCGTTCAGTTTTTAGGAGGCATATAACAGAAAAACAAAGTAGCATATTCACAAGCAAGTTAAGAAAGACCAATGAGTTATTCGGTTATTCCTTCAAACCCCATATAAATTCATAAGTTGAATTGAGAACACAAATACATGGTAATTCAGACATCAACAAAAGAGAATGGTGAAATACAAATTCTACACAGTTGACAGCGTACAAGATTACCAAGTGCATACTAATCATGGCTGTGAAACATTAATTTCACAGTAATCACTGCTATGAGATGTTTACTACTTTTAACTCTATGTTATCCTAGATTCCTAGTGATGTTGAGTCTTATCCCTAACAAATAAAACAGAATTGCAGTGAATGAGTGAAGAACTAGGTATTTAGATGATTCAGAATCTGAATCATAGTGAGAAACTTCATCAAAAAAAGATATTTAAGAACATATTGGCGCAATTCAAGTGGTTGAAGAACCTAATTAGGAATACAAATACGGCATACCTTGAAGAGTAGAGGAGCAAGTAGATGAGTAAGATGATTGGATAACAGATCGATGTGATTCAAGAGAAGGTAGACGAGCAAGATGATTGATGATTCGATGATAGCTCCTTTGCTCGGCGACGTCCTAATAAATCTCCTCCACTTTTACCGATAGCAGAAGTGCAGACTACCCTTTTGTCTATTGGTCACCTCTACGGATTCACTCCACGTCTTTCGTTTATTGATCGCCTGTACGGCCCCACTCATGGCTCACCATGTCGCATCTCGTGTGTCGTAGTCTAAAAGATTTCATTCATTTCTTCTCCAAGTGTAAGGGCATTCTAGTCTCAGCGGTTACCTTTTCTTTTTTACATGACTCAAAACACGTGCCTTTCTTGACAGACAGGAGTAAAGCAGAAGAATAGTTCGTCTAAAACATTTATACGAGTTGATTCAGGCTGCATATTATCGACAACGTGTCAAATGTAGAAAAATTAGCTGAAATGAAACAGGTCAGCAGATAACAATGCCAAAAAAGCTCCTACATTTACATGCTTCAAATAATCTATTCCCATTTAAAGAAAATAACCTTATCATTCTAACTATGTGACACACACACACACACATATATATAGGGTACAATTGGCCTTAACGTACGAGCATACGAGATGAGAATATAGCATGCGGTTTTTGCTTACACCATGTGGATTTATTGGTTTATAACATGCGGATTATGGGGTTATAACATGCGGGTTTGTGGGTTTTATAACATACGGGTTTGTGGGTTTATAACATGCGGGTTTTATGGGTTTACAGTACAGTCACATATGATAACTCTCCAAAAAAAAAATACGAAAAAAAAAAGTTTACAGTACAGTCCAACCCGACCCATTTTGAAATTTGAACTATAACATAATTACACATGTATCCAGAAAATCTTAAGTGAGCCACACCGTAACAGAAAGATGAATAAATTCACAAGTAGCCATTCAGATTTTTTTTTTTTTTTTACTTTTGTCAGAAGTAGATATCAATAGAGTTGAATTTCTAAAAACTGGTAAATACATATGCCTAAAGAATGATTATACAGAAATTAAATGTTCAATCAATGTTTCCATACTTACAAAACGATAAATTTACCCTTAGGTAGCAGCAATACTTCAAATCTTCCTTTGCTTCTGAGGATACGTAGATTGTAACACGATGCCGTTCTCCAACTCTCTTTCTATCCAATCTTCTCCATCATTTACGCCTTCTTCTACACGCGCTCTTTTCATGGTCTTATTTAAATTCCTGTTCTTAAGCTTTTCTCTGATTTTATTTACATCTACCACCCCAACTGAATTAACTACCTTGCAACTTGAGCTGACATCTACCACCCCAACTGAATTAACTACCTTGCAACTTGAGCTGAGATCAGACTTAACTGTAACGGGTTCGCCATCCTCAACGACACTACCTCCACTACCTGTATCACTCGTCTGACGATTTGTTGTTTCGCGGGAAGTATCCATTTTCTTTACACAATTAGACGTTGGTTTTATGATTGGAGATTCGGTCACTTTCTCTTTTTTCTGTGCTACAGTTTGGCGTTGACTTTGACTTTGACTGTGTTCCCACATACTCGTCATCTGTTGGATGACATCTGAAACGAATACGAAGAATATTTGGATGTTAAGCATTTATAATAAACATATTAACATGTTTATTTATCTTTGAAATGACTTATCCATTGCCTACAAGAAATAACAAAATTTAACATACAAATTAAATGATTTTCAAAGTATTATAAAAGAAAATGTCTTAATAAAAACTTTGGAGAAACATAAAAATAGATTAGAAGATTAGGTTTATGTGAACACTATTAATTAAAAAGTTTAAAATTATGACTTAAACGTAAACATCTAATAACTTAAACATGAACACTATAATTGTGTTCCAAAAACCGAAAAAACCGAACCGTTGCTAAAACCAAAAAACCCGAAACCGAACGGTTTTCAAAAACTGAAAACCGAACCGTGCACACCCCTACTCCTAGCACATGGCAAGGAACGTACCTTCTAACAGTTTAGGTGAAACGTCAAACTCCATCCACCAAGTCTTCCCTTTCGATGTCGGCAATTTCACCTTCATAATCTTGGAAGCAAGAAACAGCGAACCCGCAGCGATATAATGAGGCTTGTGCTGCAAGCATAACGAGGTACGAAGCCTACACGGATAAAGCATCAAACTCGGCGTATGTGGTTAAAATACACACACACACTTTCGAAGACACATTTGTGTATGGCATACCAGTCATTCACAAAATTCCATGCGACTTTTACAAGATCTTTGTGCGTAACATCCAATCTTTTAACGGCGGCAACAAGTGACTTGTATGGATGTTCGATATTCATATCGAAAGCAAGAACATGCAAGAGAAGTCTTTCCCCAATTAAAATAAGTTGCTTTTGTTTGTCGTATATCTCCTACAGTGATATAAAACAAGATGAGAATTTACAAAATTGATGTATACACTATGTATTCAAGATACACGTAAGGGATGTGCCAAACATACGCGTATTCTCCTTGAAGCTGACGGGTCCCACTTGTATATTAACTTATAAGCCACCACAACAAATTCATTTAAACATCGTGGTGTTTCTTCAGATTTGCAAGCAAGAAACATGCACACAGATGCAATTGTCTGCAAGAAGCAACCACTGTTAAGTTCTACCGAACCTTTGTATGAGAAACAAAAAAAGAACATATTTAACGAAACATTTACCTGCCAATCGTTCTTTGCATGGGACTGGCGCATATAAAACCGGTGGCAAAACATCATTGCAGTTGCGATTGTTAGTTGGGGTCTGAAATATGAAACATTAACCAATTGCCATTTTAGCATGTAACAATATGACATAATCTCTTAAACGTGAAATAAAAAACAGATGCAAACGAGAGAAAAAGAGAAGCAGTACGACCTAACCAAAAAAGCCATCAAGTTACCACATCAAATGTATCAAACTAATTGGTTGCAAAAAAGCATATTATATAATATTAAATCTTTTCACACTTAAAGAGTTACAAATTTCATGTGACTTTTCACAAGATGGTAAAGGATAACAATAACTTACACTTTAAGCTCGATACCAAGCTCTTGCAGGAAAGAGCAGTACATCTTTCTCAGATGTTCTTCGTGCTTGTAATCGATGCCATCAGACCTTGAAGGACTATGCAATTCAATTTCTTTTCTGCTGAAATACCACTTGTGAGTAAGAACCTGAGATGCTTCACCTGCATCTCCTGCAACTTCTTTACGGGAGGCATCACATTGCATCTTGAGCGCCATGCTCGTGGCTTCCACTCAAATGTTAGTGACTTACACACTAACTTTGTCACTTTATTCTCCTCACTCCCTATATGTATAATCTGCAAATAAAATGTGCATTAAAGATCTTGATTTTTGTTTGGAAGTAAATATAGAAATCCCTACTTGTGAACATTTTATAGAAACAGATAAATCATTAAATCATGCCAATGTCACAATAGTCTACCCTCTTAAGGTAGGCCTGCAAGCGAACCAAATGAACAAAGACGAGGGCATATTCGTGTTCAAACAAACAGACATAAACGATTGTAAATAAACGAACGTTCACAAACATAAATGAATGAACAAAACAGGCGTTCATGTTCGTTCTTTGTTTAATTATGTTTGTTCGCATACTACATAAAGAAACTTCCCACTGAAACGTTCACTTGAGCTGTCGGTTCGCTTACAACAGACCTACTTAGACCACCCGTAGTGGGGGGTTTTGGCGTTTTTTTCCCTTAAAAAACGCCCAATAATACCCCGCAACCGCCCCCCAGAGGCGTTTTTTATGGTTTTTTTGGGTTGGGCGTGCTTAATAAAACGCCTGATTGAAAAGATGGTGGCCAATGAAATATTTTAGATGGTCTTTTTTTTAATTCTATTACACCCCTTTAAACATAATGTCCCACAATGCCCACATCCCCCATACGCCCATTTGTGAAAAACGCCCCATAATGCACCTTTGCTGACCGGGACGACACATGTCGCACAATGCCCATGGGTGGGGGCATTATTCATGCTCCCTCCACTACACATGGTCTTAAATGCTTCTACAGATGAACACCTATTGTAGACCTAGATTTTAGCCAATTTTCCCATATACTTTCCCAAAATAACAATGCATTAATGGTACAGATCCAAACATAAAAAAAATCAGGAACATATTAATAAAAAAATCACATAAAAAACGGAATTGTAAACTGTTACCAAACTAATCTTCAACCTTCAGAAGACAGACGTCATAAATCTAAATCTTAGCATCAGCAACGGAGAAATTGGTAAAAAAAAAAACCCTATATATAATCTAATATCGATACAACATACTAACACATTAATGTTCGCGTAGATGCGTATAGAGAATTGAACATAATCAGCAATCAAACAGCGGTGAATAAGGGAAAAATCATAAACGAAGATAAAACGTACATTGAGTCAACGACTGAAGCAATTAGTGTTGAAAATTGTTTGAAAGTGATGATGTAGAAGCCACGAAGCTTCAGTGTTGTTCACCAAAGTATAGAAGAGAACCCTAGTTTCGAAGACTTTTGACTTTGTGTTTAAGAGAGAGAATTGGTCCTTAGATATTTTATTTACACTTTTGCGTCGGCTCAGCAATGAATTTCACGGTGTATTCAAAAATCAAGAAAAGAAATTCATGTTATTGTTAGAAACACAAAGCGTGGTTAAAAATAAAAAGAAAAAAAATTTCACATTTGAGTCAATTTGATTTTAAATAAAGTTTACATTGAAACGTAAAAAAGCGTATGAAGTTGTGGTGGCTTGATTTTGAAATTTAGTACTAACTAGGTTTAAAAAAGTTCGTCGCGTTGCGATGAATTTCTTTTGTTATTTAGTCTGTGCTTACATGTGTTTTGAAATCACTACGAGCGTGTTGCGAACAAAACTGCTGACAAGAATAAAAAGAAAATGTAGAAAAAACACTAAAAAGATAACCGAAAGAAAATTAACCAAAAAAGTTGTATGGTAACGATGTTGTTCTTATGAAACCCGTGGTCAGAGATGAGCAAATTGTTCTGGGTACCGGTACCAAATTTGCCGAACCGAAAGATCTTAAGTACCAATTCGATACCGACTTTTGGCGTTCCTGGTACCGGTTCACTACCGTTTTTTACCTTCATATACCGGTACCGTAACCGGTATTTTCGGTATCAGTACCGATTCTGTATCGGTTGGCACCGAACTCATCCCTACCCCTAAAACTAAAAAAAGAAAAAAATTAAAAATTGAAGAAAATCAACAAAAAAAAGTTGTACAATACCGTTGTTCGTACGGTAACCATGATCAGGGATGAGCAAATGGTACCGGGTAGCAGCACTGAATTTACCGAACCAAAAGATTTCCAATATCAATTCGGCACCAACTTTTGACGTTTTCTGTATTGGTGCCGGTTTTTACCTTCATGTACTAATTCCGAACAGGACTGTCCCGGTATTTTCGATACCAGTACTGGTTCGATACCGGTTGTCACCAAGTTTATCCCAACCCCTAATATTAAAAAAAGGATTAAAGTTAAAAAGTAAAGAAAATAACTATTATTGTAATATTAAAATCATTGTTGGTTCCAATCCTACTAGTAATATATAGTAATTTCTAGTAGTTTGTTATAAAATATAAACTAGTTTTGTAAAGTTTTAACCCTTAGTTATAATTATTTTTCATTAAAAGTGTGCATATGACATTTATCATGGGAAAATTACCTAAATGTCAGTTGACCAATCAAAATTACTAAAATGTCACTCTCCTGCGTCCATGGACGGACTCCTGCCACATGGGATGCGTCTGTCTGTCAACTTGAAGAGTCCATGAATGAGAAGCTTACACGTGTCAGACAAAGGTGATGCGTTGACGACGGACTCCTCCCATGTACTGGGTAGATTCCTCCCATTGTACTTGGCAGACTCCTCCCATGTACTTGGCAGATTCCTCCCATTGTACTTGGCAGACTCCTCCCATATACTTGGCAGACTCCTCCTATTGGCTTGGCTGACTCTTCCCAACGGTTTGGCGGACTCCTCATATTTTGGATGACTCCTCACATTTCTTTTTAATTCTATCAAGTATTTATATCTATTTAATATAACATTATAACATAAAACATTAGAACATAACTTAAAAATTAGAAATATAAATAAAACATTACAACATAACTTAAACATTACAACCTAAAAACGTGACATAGCATGTTATTAAAAAAAGAAGACACTCACTTAATTTGAAACATTTTTTATGTCATGTTTTTTTAATAACATGCTATGTCATGTTTTTAGGTTGTAATATTTAAGTTATGTTGTAATGTTTTATGTTATATTTTTAATTTTTAAGTTATGTTCTAATGTTTTATGTTATAATGTTATGTTAGATAGATATAAATATTTGATAGAATTAAAAAGAAATGTGAGGAGTCAGCCGAGCAATGGAAGTAATCAGCCAAAATATGAGGAGTCCGCCAAGCCATTGGGAAAAGTCAGCGGAGCCAATGGGAGGAGTCTGCCAAGTATATGGGAGGAGCCTGCCAAGTACATGGGATGAGTCTGCCAAGTACAATGGGAGGAGTCTGCCAAGTACATGGGAGGAGTATGCCAAATACAATGGGAGGAGTCTACCAAATACATGGGAGGAGTCCATCGTTGACGCATCACCTTTGTTGGATAGATAAGCTATTAAACCATCTTTGTACAATACACATTATCATTATCTCCGATGACAATGTTGCAATACGTGTGATATAGACTATGTAGCATTTATGTCTAGAGAACATTTATTAAAATCTCCGTTACCTTGATTATTTGATTTGAGATTCTTTTACAACAAATTTCAATATCATTCATCACCCAAAATTGTTTTAAATGGTTAGTAAGCTATTAAACCATCATCCAATACCAAATTTAAAACATCACCCAATTAACCAAAACAGAAAACTAAGAAAGAAGAAAAAAACAAAACAAAACGAAAAAACAAATGCAGCTCTTAATTCACCCTTTCAAACTGCACCTATTTGTTCCATTTCAAGTTTCACCTCTTTGCTCGACCTTTGATCCATAGAAACGTGGTTGCTTACGTCTCCCCAAAAATTGCATCAATGTTTACTTTTTTTCCCTCAAATATACTTTCATTTATCGCCATAACCCGCAACAAGTTGCTAAATTAATGAGTTGTATGTAAACTCTTTTCCATTCTTCGATTGGTGCTTTTGTGATATTCCAACATGTCTTTCATTGAGAATGCAAAGATTTGTTGGATTCTACACCACGTGCTTACTGTTTGCCATAATATTGACACCACGAAATGTAACACTCTAACCCGTTTTATCTAATATTTTAATAAAAACGTAGATAATTAGGTCTCATATTTTTTAAACATAAAACATAGAACTTATACGTCTGGGTTAACTGATAACCCAAACGAACCGACATAACGGACTATACACTTAATTACAGTTTAAGAACATTAAGGTTTTAAATTGAACTTTGTGGGGCATGATCATGCTTCATCCTTCTCATGCTTGTTTCCAAAAGATCGGGGTTTCAGAGTGTTCGGTTCTTTACGTGCTTGGCCATTCTTCCGTCCGGTTCAAGTCTAGAGAAAACCTATCATAAACACTAAAACCCATTAGTGTTTAAGTTAAACAGTCAATGTGGGTTAAAATGACGAAAGAAAACAACTCTTTGCTGAAACAGGGTGCTCCCACATTGCGCGACGGGTAACCCTTTATTCCCTATCACCCAACCGACCCATTAGGAGGCATTTCACACTCTAAAACATGCCTCCCACTTTATTACCAACATACTTATAACACCTCAAAAATTCGCGTCCTATAATGTATTGACACGTGTCATAAGCTAGAACGTGAGAAAGAATACTGTAACACCTCGAAAATTTTCGACCAATAATGCATTGACACGTTTCATAGACTTCCGATATGTGAAAACATACTTTAGAGGGACTAAAGTTGACAAACAGTGAAAACTATGGAACGTAAGGGTCCAAAGTGTCAACAATGGATAAATAGACTCCATAATAACCCTACGTGGTGTTTATAACCCTAAACGGATAGATCATGGATCATACGAAGCGGAAAATGCACGAAAGTGAGGAATTACAAACTACAGGGACTAAAAGTGTCAACATGTTGAATTTATACCTCTGAGTGATCTTTTGGCAGCCCCGAAGCTTTGTAATGCTAGAACATACTCACTAGAATATGTGGTAAAAATTTCATGAAGTTTCGTTATCGTATGAGGAAGTTATGGCCAAAACCGTACTTGAGGGGTTAAAAGCGTCAACGTCGAATTTCATGACTTTTCGGGTGAGCGCAAAGTTAACCGAGGACACTACCATGTTGGTAAATGTCCCAAGGTTCTTAAAAATCAAGTTTGAGGGTCTAAGGGTCAAGTTAAGTGGCAAAAACCTCGGATGCAAAGAGCAGGGACCAAACTGCAAACATTTGAAAACTTTCGTGACTCTGCAGACCCCAAGCGGCCCGCCTGGGGCCTTACGCGGGCCGCGACCCAGTGCCCAGCATCAGTTTTCGCGAATTTCAGTTTGTGGGTCGGTTTTGTGAGTTGATAACAGCTTTTTATCACCTCCCAAGCCCTCCAATCGAATTACATGCAATATGGGACACCTGTGGCTCTCTTACAACATCAGAAACACCATAAATTCAGATCAAATTCCTCATTTGGGGGCACTTGTGATAGTAACCAAGAACACTTACAACTTTCAAGAATTCACAAGAGCTATTCTGGAGCTTTCTGGACGACAAGGCACCTTCATAGTGATATCTAAGCTTCATTAGGACTCTTGTAAGCATTCATAACCCTCTCTAATTCGTTCTAGCTTTGATTATTAGCCGAAAGTCAATCCGTCATAGTTATAGTTTGACTTTTCGATTAAACGAAAATGGCTCAGTCATTTCTCAAATTGAAAGTACCTACAAGTTGGTATTTATGTGGGAAACAAACCCTCAAAAGGGTATTCTCTGATTCCCACTCTAAGTATGCTATTTGTCGAGTCAAAGTTGTTCTTAAAAAGTCAACAGAACTGGTTTTTACAAAATATAGCATAAATGGTAATGTAGGTGACATGCAATCAGTTTGATCATCAAAAATAACTTTATAATGAATGTAAGAATATGTTTTATCATAATCAACTCGACAATCTTTAGTATAAACTCGGATCGGAACCGAAAGTCTTATAAAACGACTTTTTCTTTGACTCTCGATTCGGATCCGTGCATGCATGTTGAGATCCGCATTAGAGCTTATTTTGAACCATTTATATTTATGATTAACCCTCTGGAATTTTACAACTTGATTCCATGCTTAACCGATTCATATGCATGTTTCCGATTTATGCTTAAAGTTGACTATTTTGCCCTTTTTGTTATAAAACGTGATTTTTGGAAAAATGAAAGAGTAGAAACCTTTATTACTGATTTATAAACTTGCACCGAAAATTTGATATCAGTTGGAGGTCCAGATTTCGAGTTATGTCCAATATCGTAAAACTATAGCTTTATGTTAAATAAACGGCGCATTTAGCGTATAACCTATTTAAGGCCACGTTTTGATATAAAACTTTTTACCCACTGATGTTATATAATATTTTGGGATTTTTGAAGATTTTTATTTAATTTTTGGCTGATCGTATCATAGGTCTCTAAGTTGATTCGGTTAATACCGGTTTTGACCTTTTAAGCCATAAAATGAGTTTTATGCATCCTTTTGACCCCAAACCTTTTTCTACTGATTTTATTTGTTAAATAAATAATTTTGAGCATTCTGGAAATATAAAAATCTCAGCTTTCTTTTGAAAACCCGGAAACGGCTCTAAATCGCCTTTCTAAGCGTTTTTAACGCATAGTATGCGTTATACCCATATTAAACATATAAGGATTATACCTACTGATGTATTTAGCATATTTTTATAAAATAACAGTAAGTATAAGTTTTTGAACTCAGATTTCCAGTTTTGACATTTTTAGCCCTTGTGAAATTACCAAAATACCCCTAAGGTGCATAGTTTGGTTTTAAATGATAAGTTTTGTATATGGGTCATACCCTACTGTTATAATATGTCAAATTAAGTATATTTACTGTATAAATCAGACCTGTAACTCAGATTTCCAATTTAACCTTTTTATAATCTTTTAAATGACCAAAATGCCCTTATAAGGCATAAATGTAGTTTAAATTCATTCGGGGCATAATGGAACATAACTTGCTGATATTATATCATATTTAAAGCATATTATCTCAGGGAACTTGCATATGACTCTTTTGGCTACCCGTAACGCTCTTTTAGCGCTCGGTTCGGTTTATGTAACTAGTTTGCATAAATTGACCGAAACGGGTCAAACGTTATCATTTTTGTCTCAAAATCCAGAATGTATTTAGTATACCCATATTATACAAGTATTCAAACTTGTCGGGTCTAAATCACAATCTATCCGGTCTTCGCTTAATCGTGCGCTTGAACCGTATCGTCCTTAAAACTAACCGGTCAAGCTTAGGCTTAAATAAAAGACCCGTTAGGAATCTAATAGGTTATTATAAACCTTTGTTCCAGAATAGGAGGCCCAGTAAAAGCTACCCTCACTTGCCAATTGTGATTCATACTTACTCAGGTAAATACTTTTAACTTATTTTCCCTATACGGGCTTGGGGTAAGGTATATAAAATACCGCTTGGTCCGGCATCGAATCATTTAATCGTATAGTGGTTGAATTCATTTAGATGACCTTGTTTTGAATGTGTTTTGTTACTTGAAGCCTTTGGGGGGTTAATGACCATGTCCCGGATATCCTTGGCATCATCTTACGAGATGGCCACGACCTGAGCACGGGGTGTAGGCGTACACCCGTCAGTGTATAACTCTATATTGTGGTGTGTCTATTAATCTTTAACCCGTTCTACGGATCGGGCTACTGAACGCGGAGTAACATGTAAATCCATTACAAGTTTATATTGCATAATTATCCCAAGTTATAAAAATATTTTATGCCATGTGCATTTAAATCAATTTTCAATCATTTTCAAAATGAGTCAGTTAATTTGTATTTACCAGTGTAAACTGACGTATTTTCCCAAAAGGTTAAGTGCAGGTACTACACGTACTAGGCTGGCTATCTCCTAGAGCGTCCACAATAGTCTCGCAAGCTCGGACGACAATAAAACTGTTGAACTTTTATCTTATTTTATTTGATCCGCCTGTGGATCCGTTTCAACTACTCGTGATATTTAATATTACATTTTATTTAAAGTTGAAATGAATCTATTTCTGCTTCCGCTGTGCATTATTATATTGTGTTGTTTGTCTATGATGATGCCAACTACGTCACCATACCCCCACCGGGCCCACCGGTGACACGTGGAAATTGGGGGTGTGACAGGTTGGTATCAGAGCCAACTCTGAGTGAATTAAACACTAGCCTTTGTGTTTAATCTCAGTTACACAATTGCACATTCCTCGATTCTCGAGTCTAGACAAAGAACTTAGGAAATATTCAAAATTTATTTTATTTTCTAACTTTGTCTTATATATTTTGTTGTGCCACTTGTTTGATTTTTGACAGGTTCAAGATGCCGCCACGTGTAAGAGGAAGGGGACGAGGAGCATTCGCGACCTCACATGATCATGAAGCAGGGCCTTCGCATAGGCGAACCCCTTCAGGACCCCAAAACACTGATGCCCGAGATCTTTGGAGATCGTTCGCTGAACCCGCCAGGCACTCAACATCACTGAGTACCTCACTTTCCCTACCACACTCTTTTGGGCCTCATTCTGAAAATGAGCCCCACAACTCCCATCAATCCTACATTCCTCTCCACCAATCACCTTTTGATTACCCAGCACCTGTCTATCAGGGCCTGTACAACCCTGATGATTACTTGGGAGAACCAGTGGGTCATAACCCACTTGGACCTGAAGACCACTTCCCGGGTGGCAACGAGATGGAGGTCGATGAGGATACCGATCCTTCCATGCCACCGTCCGGTACACCGAACCACCCCATCGAGATCTCTGATGGGTCACCGTTTTTGGGATCACCTTACAATGGTCCCGACAGTTACGAGGAGAGATTCCAGCAGCACGACTGGGTGTATACCCCTAGCTACCATAACTCTCCCATGCACCAGTCCTGCCATAACTCTCCCTTGCACTCCCAGCAGCAGCCTCAGCAGCAGCAGGACCCTTCTGAGGGTTTCTGGCGTGACGTGGTCACTCCGCCGCCGCCACCACCTCCGGTTTTGCCTCCTCCGCCTCAGAGGCGAAGGGGAAGGAACGCCCGGATGTCCACACGAGGAGGGATACGCATCGGCACCCCTCCGCATTCAGGTAGTAGCCGATACTCGCCCCTTCATGAGGAGCCAGAGATGGGAGAATCTTCGCATCCCGTCTCAGAAGTAACATCTGCGCCAATCGCGCCACCACCACCACAGGATTTTGGGAACCCAATCCCCGCTTACGCTAGCGCGGCCGCATATAATCCCTTCGAGCCGACTTTTCCCCCAGGTTATGACTATACAGGGGATCCCTACTGGATAGCTTCGGGCTACAACCCTCTCAATCAGGAGGGTGCTTTTGGAGGTCCCTGGGCTACGGGACAATCAACTTTTGGATACTTATCGCATGGATACCAGCAGCCGCAGCCTCCTCAACCACCGCAGTATCCGCCACCGCCGCAGGCGCCGATGATGTCGCCACCGCAAGTTCAAGAAATCCTCCAGGGGATAAACGATGTGCGACGTGAATTGCGGCATGAATTGCGACAAGATCGCCGACATAACCGCGGGATGTTTAAGAAGATGGTAGACTTGATCAAGGGAAAAAGCAAGAAGGATTATTAAATCCTTTGTTTGTTAGCTTATTTACTCATGTCCCTGCGAGGACATTTATTCTGTACCCTGCCTCTGCGTGGGCATATTTCCTTTCTTGTTCTACCCCTGCGTGGGTATGTTTGTTTCTGTTTGACCCCTGCGTGGGTTTGTTTGTTTTGTTGTTTGTTGGTTTAGCCCCTGCGTGGGCATGTTATTTGAGTAAAAGTCTCGTTTAGGGCAAACTGGTACTAGTCTATTTTATTTAAAATGGTTAATTTAAGTTTTTCATTTTATCTATATGCATGAATATAATATACAAATGAATGGAAAATATCAATTATTATTTTAATTTACCATTTTAATATGAATCTTAAAAAGGTAAAACCTAGCTTGAATGTCATATTAAGGACCTGGCCAATATGGTAAAACCTGTTTAAAAAGATTCAATTCTCTGTTGACATCTGTAAACATGTTAACATTCTTGACTAGCGTGATTCGAAAAATCACACATGTCACCCTTTTAATAAATTGTCCAAAATTATATTGTATACATGTCTGATTATGACTTGATGCCTACGGGTTATGACTAATGTCATATAAAACAAAAAAGCAGCCGTGGTTTATAGACTCCCTGCCAAGCAAAGGATTATTTGTTTTAATTATACAATTCTAATCCTATAAAAATTCTAGATTTAAAATTTAGAAGTTTGTCCAAGCGACTAGGCCTATTGCGCCAATATATATATTTCATTCTATGATAAAGTTGCTAATAAAAGTGTTGAATGAAATTAAATAAATTAACTAATATGGCTTTTATTACCATGGTTAATAAATCGTCAAGAACGATAATACTGTTAGGTTTCTAAATAGACCTTGTCCTTACTTTTATGTAGCTCCTAAAGCTACATGGCCAAGTCGGAAGAAACAAACAATCATTCTGAGGAAAACCCAGATAATACTAAGATTCATGTAACTGGTGCGGAGCTACAAGCACTGGTAGAAAATGTTGTTGCCAAGGCCATTGATAGGCAATTCAGGGAATCGAGCGGGACTCGAAGTAGGACCCGAACTGTACCTCATTCCAAATCCAAGAATCATTCTGAGGCTCATAGCAAGCCGCCCTCTAAGAAAGACGTGTCTAAGAAAGAGGAGCTAAAGAAGGATGATGAAGATAATCACTCCTCTAATCACAGCAGTGTTCCGAAAAAGGAGATCAAGCAGAAGCATGAAACGCACAGCAAGTCCTGTACGTATAAATAT
Source organism: Helianthus annuus (assembly GCF_002127325.2). Lineage (NCBI taxonomy): Eukaryota > Viridiplantae > Streptophyta > Magnoliopsida > Asterales > Asteraceae > Helianthus > Helianthus annuus. Next base: position 146,294,535 of record NC_035437.2, on the reverse strand, counting down.
TTCGTCTCATGCAAACCCAGAGATTTTACTGGGGAGAAAGGAGCGGTCGACTGTATGACCTGGTTAGATGAGATGGATACGGTTGTAGATATCAGCGGGTGTGCTGATCGGGACGTAGTGAAGTACGTGTCCCAATCATTCAAAGGGGACGCACTAGCGTGGTGGAAATCTCTCTTGCAAGCTGCCGGTAAGGCCACACTTTACAGTATGTCATGGGATCAGTTTGTAGCCCTGATCAAAGAAAATTTCTGCCCGCAACACGAAGTTGAAAGGATTGAGTCAGACTTCGTATCCCTGGTGATGAAGAATCTCGACTGCCAGGCATATCTCACCACCTTCAATACTCTATCTCGATTGGTTCCATATTTGGTAACCCCAGAGCCGAGAAGGATTGCCCGTTTTATTGGGGGTTTGGCACCTGAAATCAAGGCAAGTGTTAAGGCATCGAGGCCTACGACGTTCAGATCAGTAGCTGATCTATCTCTCTCACTCACCCAGGATGTAGTCAGGTTGAGAGCTCTTAAGAGCTCGGAGGAGAACAAGAGGAAACGTGAGGACGATACCTCACGGAGATCGGAGAAAAGACACCGAGGGAACAACGACCACAGGAAAGGGTCGGGATCTAAGAGAGATTGGCAACCATCAGGGGATAAGCCCAAATGCAAGACCTGCAAGAAACACCATTTTGGGAAGTGTCGTTTAGAATCAAAATCGCAGTCTCCCATGAGATTCTGTGGAATCTGCAAATCTGCAGATCATACGACTCTGAAGTGCAAAGGTCTGAAGGATGCAACATGTTACGGTTGCAACGAGAAGGGGCACATCAAGTCTAATTGCCCAAAGAACGCTAAGAAAGCCGATGATGGAAAGAAGACCAATGCAAGAGTCTTCAAGATGGACGCTAAGGAAGCGGTTCAAGATGACAACGTCATTACAGGTACTTTTCTTGTAAATGATGTTTTTGCTAGAGTATTATTTGATTCAGGAGCAGATAAGTCATTTGTAGATGATAAGTTCTGTAAGTTGTTAAACCTACCTGTTAAGACCTTAAATGTGAAGTATGAGGTGGAATTAGCCGATGGAACCATAGAAACCGCCTCAACTGTTTTAGATGGATGTGTTATATCCATTAGGAATCATTCCTTCCCACTATCATTGCTTCCCTTTAAGCTAGCTGGATTCGATGTAGTGATAGGCATGGATTGGTTATCGCGTAACCAAGCCCAGATTCTGTGCAACAGAAAGCAAGTGGTAGTTAGAACCCCGTCTGGTGAGTCACTCACTATCCAAGGAGATACCCAGCATGGATTGCCTGAGCAAGTGTCCATGCTCAAGGCATCCAGATGTCTGCAGAAGGGTTGTGTCATTTACATGGCACAAGTTACTGTTGTTGAGCCAAAGCCGAAGATTGAGAATATCCCTGTCATTTCGGAATACCCTGAGGTGTTTCCGGAAGAACTACCTGGCTTACCGCCGGATAGGCAAGTGGAGTTCCGAATTGACATCATTCCGGGTGCAGCGCCTGTAGCGAGAGCGCCATATAGGTTGGCACCAACGGAGATGAAGGAGCTAAGGACGCAGTTAGATGATCTGTTAGCTAAAGGTTTCATTAGACCTAGCTCGTCTCCTTGGGGAGCGCCGATTTTGTTTGTCAAGAAGAAGGATGGATCGATGCGTCTGTGCATCGATTACCGCGAGCTTAATAAAGTCACTATCAAGAATAGATATCCGTTGCCCAGGATCGACGATCTGTTCGATCAATTGCAAGGGGCAAGCTACTTTTCAAAGATCGACTTGAGGTCAGGCTATCACCAGTTGAAGGTCAAGGATGAAGATGTGCACAAGACAACGTTTAGGACTCGTTATGGACATTACGAGTTCCTAGTGATGCCTTTTGGGCTCACTAACGCACCAGCCGCATTCATGGATCTCATGAATCGCGTCTGCAAGCCTTATCTGGATAAATTCGTCATCGTCTTTATTGACGACATCCTTATCTATTCAAAGAACCAGGCTGACCACGAGAAACACCTTCGTTGTATTCTCAAACTTCTACATCATGAGAAACTCTATGCCAAATTTTCAAACTGCGAATTTTGGCTTCGGGAAGTCCAATTCCTTGGACATGTGGTAAGTGAGTGTGGTATCCAAGTAGATCCCGCTAAGGTAGAAGTAGTTATGAATTGGTAGGAGCCAAAGACTCCTACCGAGATTCGCAGTTTCCTAGGATTAGCAGGATACTATAGGCGATTCATCGAGAACTTTTCGAGGATTGCTGCGCCCCTAACTTCGTTGACTCGTAAGAAGATTAAGTTTGATTGGGGCCCTAAGCAGCAGGAATCCTTTGACGTTCTGAAGAAGAAGTTGAGCAATGCACCAGTGTTAACACTGCCCGATGGTATAGAAGAATTCGTGGTGTATTGCGATGCGTCACACACTGGTATGGGTTGTGTACTCATGCAGAGAGGCAAGGTCATTGCCTACGCTTCTCGACAGCTAAAGGTGCACGAGAAGAACTACACCACCCACGATTTGGAACTGGGTGCCGTTGTATTTGCATTGAAACTGTGGAGACACTACTTGTACGGAACCAAGTGCGTGATTTATTCGGATCACAAGAGCCTTCAGCACTTGTTCAATCAGAATGAATTGAACATGCGACAAAGGCGATGGATGGAAACTTTAAATGATTACGACTGTGAGATAAGATACCATCCAGGCAAGGCAAATGTAGTTGCCGACGCCTTAAGCAGAAAAGAAAGAGTGAAACCGATCAGAATCAATGCCAAGCGCATTGAAATAAGGAATAATTTGAACGAAAGGGTGTTAGCTGCACAGAAGGAAGCTGTGTTGGAAGCTAACTATCCTGAAGAGAAGTTAGGAGTAACTGAGGAGCAGTTATCCTACGACAAAGATGGAATGCTAAGACTGAACGGACGAATATGGGTTCCAGTTTTTGGAGGACTTCGGGATGTTATCCTCCAGGAAGCCCACAGCTCTAAATATTCCGTTCATCCTGGAGCTGATAAGATGTACCAGGATCTAAAAGCAAACTACTGGTGGATTGGTTTGAAAAAGTCCGTAGCAGAGCATGTAGCTAAATGTTTGACTTGTGCGCAAGTCAAAGCTGAGCATCAGAAGCCGTCAGGTTTGCTTCAACAACCTGAAATTCCCACATGGAAATGGGAAATGGTGACAATGGATTTCATCACCAAGTTGCCAAAGACGAGAAAGGGAAATGATACCATATGGGTCATAGTAGATAGACTGACAAAGTTAGCTCATTTTCTACCCATCAAGGAGACGTATAGCTCCGATATGTTAGCTCAATTATACGTTGATAAGATTGTAGCGCTGCATGGTATACCTGTATCTATTATCTCCGATAGAGATACTAGATATACGTCACATTTTTGGAAGAGTTTCCAACAATCTTTGGGCACTCGTTTGAATTTTAGTACGGCTTATCATCCTCAGAACGATGGTCAGAGTGAGCGTACTATTCAAACTTTGGAAGACATGCTTCGTGCATGTGCGATCGATTTGGGTGGTAGTTGGGATAAGAACCTACCACTAATTGAATTCTCTTACAACAATAGCTACCACTCCAGCATAAAAGCTGCGCCTTTTGAGGCCTTATACGGTAGAAAGTGTAGATCGCCCATCTGCTGGGCAGAAGTTGGAGATGTCCAACTATCAGGACCAGAAATTGTTTTTGAGACGACGGACAAGATTGTTCAGATTCGCGATCGTTTGAAAGCTGTCAGGGATAGGCAGAAGAGTTATGCGGATCCTAAGCGCAAGGATTTTCACTTCGATGTAGGTGATAAAGTGTTGCTTAAAGTATCGCCCTGGAAGGGGGTGATGCGATTTGGTAAGAAAGGCAAGCTAAGCCCGAGATACATAGGACCTTTCGAGATTGTCGAACGTGTCGAGTCAGTTGCTTATAAGTTAAACTTGCCTGAAGAACTTAGCGCTATACAAAATGTGTTCCACATCTGTAATCTGAAGAAGTGTTTCGCTGACGAATCACTGGTCATACCGCATACAGACATACACATTGATGAAAGCTTGAAGTTTGTGGAAAAACCGCTGTCGATTGAGGATCGACAGGTTAAGAAGCTCCGAAGAAAGTACATACCTATTGTTAAGGTCAAGTGGGATGCCCGTAGAGGTCCCGAATATACGTGGGAAGTGGAATCCACGATGAAGGAAAAATATCCTCATTTGTTCCAGTAAATCTCGAGGTCGAGATTTCTTTTAAGGGGGTGAGGATGTAACACCTCGAAAATTTTCGACCAATAATGCATTGACATGTGTCATAGACTTCCGATATGTGAAAACATACTTTAGAGGGACTAAAGTTGACAAACAGTGAAAACTATGGAACGTAAGGGTCCAAAGTGTCAACAATGGATAAATAGACTCCATAATAACCCTACGTGGTGTTTATAACCCTAAACGGATAGATCATGGATCATACGAAGCGGAAAATGCACGAAAGTGAGGAATTACAAACTACAGGGACTAAAAGTGTCAACATGTTGAATTTATACCTCTGAGTGATCTTTTGGCAGCCCCGAAGCTTTGTAATGCTAGAACATACTCACTAGAATATGTGGTAAAAATTTCATGAAGTTTCGTTATCGTATGAGGAAGTTATGGCCAAAACCGTACTTGAGGGGTTAAAAGCGTCAACGTCGAATTTCATGACTTTTCGGGTGAGCGCAAAGTTAACCGAGGACATTACCATGTTGGTAAATGTCCCAAGGTTCTTAAAAATCAAGTTTGAGGGTCTAAGGGTCAAGTTAAGTGGCAAAAACCTCGGATGCAAAGAGCAGGGACCAAACTGCAAACATTTGAAAACTTTCGTGAGTCTGCAGACCCCAAGCGGCCCGCCTGGGGCCTTACGCGGGCCGCGACCCAGTGCCCAGCATCAGTTTTCGCGAATTTCAGTTTGTGGGTCGGTTTTGTGAGTTGATGACAGCTTTTTATCACCTCCCAAACCCTCCAATCGAATTACATGCAATATGGGACACCTGTGGCTCTCTTACAACATCAGAAACACCATAAATTCAGATCAAATTCCTCATTTGGGGGCACTTGTGATAGTAACCAAGAACACTTACAACTTTCAAGAATTCACAAGAGCTATTCTAGAGCTTTCTGGACGACAAGGCACCTTCATAGTGATATCTAAGCTTCATTAGGACTCTTGTAAGCATTCATAACCTTCTCTAATTCGTTCTAGCTTTGATTATTAGCCGAAAGTCAATCCGTCATAGTTATAGTTTGACTTTTCGATTAAACGAAAATGGCCCAGTCATTTCTCAAATTGAAAGTACCTACAAGTTGGTATTTATGTGGGAAACAAACCCTCAAAAGGGTATTCTCTGATTCCCACTCTAAGTATGCTATTTGTCGAGTCAAAGTTGTTCTTAAAAAGTCAACAGAACTGGTTTTTACAAAATATAGCATAAATGGTAATGTAGGTGACATGCAATCAGTTTGATCATCAAAAATAACTTTATAATGAATGTAAGAATATGTTTTATCATAATCAACTCGACAATCTTTAGTATAAACTCGGATCGGAACCAAAAGTCTTATAAAACGACTTTTTCTTTGACTCTCGATTCGGATCCGTGCATGCATGTTGAGATCCGCATTAGAGCTTATTTTGAACCATTTATATTTATGATTAACCCTCTGGAATTTTACAACTTGATTCCATGCTTAACCGATTCATATGCATGTTTCCGATTTATGCTTAAAGTTGACTATTTTGCCCTTTTTGTTATAAAACGTGATTTTTGGAAAAATGAAAGAGTAGAAACCTTTATTACTGATTTATAAACTTGCACCGAAAATTTGATATCAGTTGGAGGTCCAGATTTCGAGTTATGTCCAATATCGTAAAACTATAGCTTTATGTTAAATAAACGGCGCATTTAGCGTATAACCTATTTAAGGCCACGTTTTGATATAAAACTTTTTACCCACTGATGTTATATAATATTTTGGGATTTTTGAAGATTTTTATTTAATTTTTGGCTGATCGTATCATAGGTCTCTAAGTTGATTCGGTTAATACCGGTTTTGACCTTTTAAGCCATAAAATGAGTTTTATGCATCCTTTTGACCCCAAACCTTTTTCTACTGATTTTATTTGTTAAATAAATTATTTTGAGCATTCTGGAAATATAAAATCTCAGCTTTCTTTTGAAAACTCGGAAACGGCTTTAAATCGCCTTTCTAAGCGTTTTTAACGCATAGTATGCGTTATACCCATATTAAACATATAAGGATTATACCTACTGATGTATTTAGCATATTTTTATAAAATAACAGTAAGTATAAGTTTTTGAACTCAGATTTCCAGTTTTGACATTTTTAGCCCTTGTGAAATTACCAAAATACCCCTAAGGTGCATAGTTTGATTTTAAATGATAAGTTTTGTATATGGGTCATACCCTACTGTTATAATATGTCAAATTAAGTATATTTACTGTATAAATCAGACCTGTAACCCAGATTTCCAATTTAACCTTTTTATAATCTTTTAAATGACCAAAATGCCCTTATAAGGCATAAATTGAGTTTAAATTCATTCGGGGCAAAATGGAACATAACTTGCTGATATTATATCATATTTAAAGCATATTATCTCAGGGAACTTGCATATGACTCTTTTGGCTACCCGTAACGCTCTTTTAGCGCTCGGTTCAGTTTATGTAACTAGTTTGCATAAATTGACCGAAACGGGTCAAACGTTATCATTTTTGTCTCAAAATCCAGAATGTATTTAGTATACCCATATTATACAAGTATTCAAACTTGTCGGGTCTAAATCACATTCTATCCGGTCTTCGCTTAATCGTGCGCTTGAACGGTATCGTCCTTAAAACTAACCGGTCAAGCTTAGGCTTAAATAAAAGACCCGTTAGGAATCTAATAGGTTATTATAAACCTTTGTTCCAGAATAGGAGGCCCAGTAAAAGCTACCCTCACTTGCCAATTGTGATTCATACTTACTCAGGTAAATACTTTTAACTTATTTTCCCTATACGGGCTTTGGGTAAGGTATATAAAATACCGCTTGTTCCGGCATCGAATCATTTAATCGTATAGTGGTTGAATTCATTGAGATGACCTTGTTTTGAATGTGTTTTATTACTTGAAGCCTTTGGGGGGTTAATGACCATGTCCCGGATATCCTTGGCATCATCTTACGAGATGGCCACGACCTGAGCACGGGGTGTAGGCGTACACCCGTCAGTGTATAACTCTATATTGTGGTGTGTCTATTAATCTTTAACCCGGTCTACGGATCGGGCTACTGAACGCGGAGTAACATGTAAATCCATTACAAGTTTATATTGCATAATTATCCCAAGTTATAAAAATATTTTATGCCATGTGCATTTAAATCAATTTTCAATCATTTTCAAAATGAGTCAGTTAATTTGTATTTACCAGTGTAAACTGACGTATTTTCCCAAAAGGTTAAGTGCAGGTACTACACGTACTAGGCTGGCTGTCTCCTAGAGCGTCCACAATAGTCTCGCAAGCTCGGACGACAATAAAACTGTTGAACAATTATCTTATTTTATTTGATCCGCCTGTGGATCCGTTTCAACTACTCGTGATATTTAATATTACATTTTATTTAAAATTGAAATGAATCTATTTCTGCTTCCGCTGTCCATTATTATATTGTGTTGTTTGTCTATGATGATGCCAACTACGTCACCATACCCCCACCGGGCCCACCGGTGACACGTGGAAATTGGGGGTGTGACAAATACTCTAGAGGGACTAAAGTTGACAAACATAGAAAGTATGTGAATTCAAGGATTCAGAATGTCAACAAGGGATAAATATATTTTACAGTAACCCTACATGATGCTCATACCTTCAAACGAATAAATCATGGATCATACGGAGCTAAATGTGAAAGAAAGTGAGAGATTACAAACTACAGGGGTTAAATGTGTCAACATGTTTAAGTTATACCTCTGAGTGACCTTTTAGCAAACCCGAAGCTTTATAACGGTGAATAATACTCACTAGAATGCACGATAAAAAATTCATAAAGTTTCGTTATAAAATGAGAAAGTTATGATCAAATTCGTACATGAGGGGTTAAAAGCATCAACGTTGAAAATTATGACTTTTCGGGTAATAACAAAGTGACAAAGGACTTAACAAAGTGGGTAAAAGTCTCGAGGCCCTTATATGTAAATAAGAAGGGCTCATAATGCAAAGAATGCCCTTTCGAAGAGCCAAGAGCCAACCTGCAATAAGTGAAAAGATTTGAAATCTGTCAGAATGATTCAGGCGGGCCGCGTAAGACCTTGACAAGGCTTACGCGGGCCGCGTGAGACGCCCAGATACAGAAAACGTTGGCAGCAGCACTGTTTAGCTTTTAACCGACTTTAACAGATCTTTTCAGCAGCATGGGCGACCCCTAACAATCCCTAGGCACTAGGAAACACTTGTAATGATCTGGGATCCATGCTAGACCTGCTTGTCATGATCTTAAGCAATCAAGAACACTATAAAAGGCCTTTGAGTTGCAACATTGTGTTCACTCATCACTTCTGCATTTCTGGAGCTTCCTGGAGCTTAAGAGCAGACCCTAGGCCTTCCTAATCGTGCATAGGACTTCAGTAAGTATGCTTGACCTTCCTTGATTGAGTTTTTGCTTAGTTTTAGCTTAAAAGTCAAACCGTCGTAATTAACGGTTGACTTAACGATTAATCATTATTGGTCCAGTGATTAGTCGAATCAAAGGTAGTTATAAGTTGGTAATCATGTGGGCTTTAAACCCTCAAAAGGGCACCCTCTGATTCCCACTCTAACTAGATCAAATGTCGGGTCAAAGTTGTTTAGAAAAAGTCAACAGAATGCTAATTTTTTAATTAACGCATAATTAACAATGTAGAAGGCATATAACTTATTTTATCACTCATATAACTTGGTAATAAGTATAATAACTGGTCTAAGCTTGTTTGATCCGACAATTTTTTCTGTTTTGACCCGGTTCGGAATCGAAAGTCACAAAACTTTGAATTTTGCTTTGACTTCAGTTCTGACCAGTTTTAGTAGAGTTTAGAAATGCCTTAGGACCTCTTTAGGACCAGGTTACATGATAGTATAACCCTCTGTGACTGGTTCATTGTTTGTCCGAGTCGTTTGCACCTTTCCGTTAAATGCTTAAATGTTGACCATAATGCCCTTTCGACCATAAAACGAGAATTTTGAAAATGTGATGTAACAACTCTCACAAAAATCAGTACTTATTATGTTAATTATCCCATAAGGAAACCCTAATTGAGAAACCCAAGTAATTCTGCATAAACCCTAAAATTTTCAGAACAATCAGAATCAGGACCAGGGCCCCTAAAACTCGGGGGGGGGGGGGGGGGGGTAAACCCTAGCTGACGATTATCTAAATAACTTGTTGTCAAATTCGAATTTTGTGAATCTGTCAACTCAGCAAGTCTACACACGCAAAGGGCTACCCTATGGAGTAGGGTGACCCCTCACGCCACGGGACGCCCAAGGGGGTACCCCTTGCGTCACGCGAGGGGGGTCAAAATTCGTGTATAAATAGAGGGGATTGGCAATCGAAATTTGGCACTTGAACGACGTTAAAACTCAAATTAGACGCTGAGTTATAGCAGAAACAATCCACAACACACACAAATCCCGAAACGCTGCCGCAAAACAGGGTAATAACTCGATCGCTATTACGATACAACGTCCAATCGATTGAAACTATCCAACAGATGTTTAAGTGCTGCCCACATTAGGGTTATACTTTGTCATTCGTCGTGATTTCGACTTGAATGTTTGAGTGCTGTCCAAATTCGGGCTATACTCTGTCATTCGTTGTGAATCCGCTGGATATTTAAGTATCGCACTTTGTCATTAGTTGGGAGGGTTTAATCTCGTGAATTGTCGTAAATGCTGTATTAGTTACTAACCCCGTTTGTGTGCATTATTGATTAAATTAGGTTAAACAAGGCTAATCAGTAGGCTTATACACTGCTCGTTAAATCTGCAATGTGAGTCATTCTTTTTTTATCAACTGTTTTACAAAACTCCAAGTTATTTTCAAAGTTATAATTACAGAGATTAAGTCTATGTAATCACCAAATTACAGCCGGTATGTGGGGTTTTGTATACATTACTTATTTCCCGTCACCATTGGACAACGTGTTAGCCAAGGGGTGATCTGACCACAGTCACAGACACCATTTGGACAACGAGATAGCCAATGGGTAGTCGAGTGACAAATACTGTGGGTAGTTGGTTGATATCAGAAACATTGTAATCACCCTTAATACTGTGAATTATAGTAAATGTGTCGTTTTTAGTAAAATGAATGATTCACTCAGTATTTCCTGCTGACAAAATTTTTTTCAAACATGTTTCAGGTGATCTGTTGTAAACCAGGAAAAGTGCCGTGAAGCACTACAAGCTTAAAGGAGTGACTCAATATAAATAAATAAGAGAAACATGTTTTGAGAAATAAAGATTTCCCAGTGAAATCATGTTAATGTAAATTACGGGGTTTTATCCATAAATTATGTAAACGGGCATTTTTAATATTAAAAGATCCTGTATTAAATACTTCCGATGTCGCCTAAATTAAGTACCACGGGATTTCCTGCCTCGCGGCTCTAGACCGGGTTAAACCGGGGCCGAGGGCCGTGACAGGAAAAGGTGGTATCAGAGCCACTGATTTAAGCTTACTACTGATTTAAGCCTATTAAAGTATTTGGGGAAATACTTAAAATTTCTTATTTTCATTTTGTAATTATGTGTTTTAGTTACAGTATGGGTAAACAAAGACTTTCTGCTATCTACCACAAATTAGATACTGCACCTAAAGAAAAAGGAACCTCTTCCTCAAAATACCCAGCCAATCTGGAAGAAGGGATCTTTGTCCGTAAGGCACAATATGAGAATCCTCTTACTCCAAAGAAAAGAAATTCGATTATTAGGAAAAGTCAGAAACCCCAACTCAAGAAAGTGAGGTTTAATCCAGAAATCCAGGAAATAGGCAATACTTCACCTTGGGAAGATAAATTAGATGAAAAATGGGCTAATCTCTATATGCTAGCTACGGTAGCAGAAAATGCAAACCTCTAAACTACCAATAAGCCTGATCTAGTATTAGCATCTATATCCAGAAAACACTACTTCGTAAATAAATAAATAAATCCTAGTGTGTTTTAAAATTTCCCGTTATCCTTTGTAAAATTAGTCTTTTGATATGCAATAAACGGAATATTTATTTTCCTATAAGATTTTAACTTAGCATTTTTGTGCATTTTGCATATATCCTAAACAGCATGAGTGAGTTATCTGAAGCATTTCAGAATTTCAATCTCTATCCAGTACCAATCGAAGTCTCCAACGACTTTACTGGTTACATAGCTGACTTGGAGGAACCTATGGAATTTAAAGCTCCACCCCCGGAGAAAGCAAAACCAAAAAGAAAAAGATATGTAGGATGGAGGAAAGTGCGCAGAAGGAAACCAGCAACTAGGAGACTCCCTAAAATAGAAAATCCCATGAACAAAGGAAAAGGGATCGAGACTGGAGAGAGTTCTAAGCCAGCAGAAATAGAAATCAGGGAAAATTCTAGGCCAAAAGGAATAGAAATTGGAGAAAGCTCTAAGCAAACTGAAGAAATAACCTTTCAAGAAGAAATAGACCGTCTACTAACAAACTGTGATGTCATTAACCCTATCAAAAACAACCTTTACCCTTATCCGGCAGAAATCCAACTTCCAGTAAATCTAGAACCAACTATTCCCGACCCTCTAATCCACACTCGACCTTTAGGCGAAATGGAAGAATGGTGGACGAACGACTGGCAATTTCAAAACATAATCAATAGTCCTTATACCTTTCTCCCTCAATTTGATCCAGAACCTATCCCCAACCCGCCAATGAGCAACGAAAACTTAGCCGAACTTCGTCAGTTTGGTGAAGAACTGATAGGTACAGGAAATAGGATCCGGGAAATAGGGGAACAAATTTCCTGGAAATACGACGAAAGGGAGCGTCGCTACTGACATGCCAGTTGAGAAAGAAATAGTGGGTTAGGAAGCTGTAGTTGTATAATAACAAGTAGTAACAAACATATAACACTGTGAAATAGGGAATAAAACATTGTAAGATAAACAGTGTGTACGGATGCCTATATAATCTATAAAACAAAATAGAAGTCGAGAAATCGACAATTTTGGCTATATATATGTGTTGTAAGATTTTATGTGCTTATGTGTAATTGTTTTGTTATATCTAATTATCAATTATTGGATACTAATAATTCCCACCAATACTAATTATCAGATGGAAAACGCTAATGAACCAGTTAATGAAGTAAACCAATCTGAGCAAAATCAAGAAAATCAATATATGACTAGGCAAGATATCGAAAATATCGTTGCTCAAGGGATAGCCAATGCTATTCCGGTAATCATGGCTGCTGCTCAGAAACCTGCTGAACCTCAACAAATCATTCCTAGTAAACGTACTCCAGAAGATAACGATAGTAATAGCATAAATGGAGGTGGCAATCATGACGAGAATAATCCACGGCAGGCCCCACTTCCTAAGAAAATGAAAGCTGCAACGCCTGGTTGCACTTACAAAGAATTCCTTGCCTGTAAACCAGCGGAATTTGTAGGCAACGAGGGAGCAACTGCAGCACTGCGTTGGTTAGAGAGAACCGAAGCAGTAATTGCAATAAGCAAATGTGACATGGACGATCAGGTCATGTATGCATCCAATTTGTTCAAAGAAGGGGCGCTAGAATGGTGGAACACGGTACTACAAGCAAAAGGAAGAAGGATGGCCTATGCTATGAACTGGGAAGAATTTAAGAGTCTTGTAGAAAGAAAATTTTGTCCCGAATATGAAAAAGATCAAATGACAAATAAGTTCCTAAATCATCGTATGACGGGTGTAGATTGTCGCAGTTATACTTCGACATTCTTTGAATACGCTAGAGTGGTACCAACACTGGCTTCGCTATAACCGGTACTCATTTCCCGCTATATTTGGGGGTTAATTAGTGAAATCCGTAACATCGTTAAGGCTGCAAGACCTCGTACTATTGACGATGCTGTGGAATTAGCTAACACTCTAACCGATGAACTAGTACGCACAAGAGATGAAAACAGGAAGAAGGAATTGGCTCAGAAAATTACCCAAGGATTTCGTATGGGTAATAACAACAAGTTCAAGAAAAGGGGTATCGGGCAATCTTCCACTTCGCCTTTCTGCAGGAATTGCAGAAAGAAACATTTTGGAAAATGCAATGAAATTTGTAATTTTTGCAAAGCTATAGGGCATCGTGAGGAAGATTGTAGGAGAAAGACCAAGATCTGCTATAACTGCAGAGAAGCTGGGCACTTCAAACCCAAATGTCCCAAATTAGTAAAACCAGCAGACACCAAAGTTAAGACGACCGACGGAGCTACTAAGAAGAATGCCAGAGCATTCCAGCTGACCACCCAGGAAGCAGAACTCATTCCAGATGTGATAGCTGGTACGTTCTTAGTTCATGACGTGTTTGCAAAAGTATTATTTGACTCTGGTGCAAACCAAAGTTTTATCAATACTTCATTCTGCCAAGCTCTTAATTTACCCTTAACCACCCTTAGGCAGATTTTTACAGTCGAAACGGCAGATGGAAATTCTGTTAACATAAATAAGGTTTTGCAAGAAGGAAAGATAGAATTATTAGGCCATAAGTTTTCTGCCAACCTGTTACCTATGAAATTAGCCGGATTTGATGTGGTGTTAGGAATGGATTGGTTGGTAGCCAACCATGCTCGAATCCTGTGCGATAAGAATTCCGTAGAAATTCGTACCCCCCACAGGAGAGGTAATTTTAATTACAGGAGATAAACCTCGAAAGCCACTAAAATTCATTTCAGTAATGAAGTTGGCTAGTTATTCAAGAAAACAAGAAGTAGTGTATCTGATTTCCGTAATCATTAACACTAAAAGTAAGGAACTTCAGGACATCCCCGTAGTCTCAGAATACCCAGATGTCTTTCCAGAAGAATTACCGGGGTTACCACCCGATAGAGAAATAGAGTTTAGAATTCATCTAATTCCTGGAACTACACCAATAGCCAAGGCACCTTATCGATTAGCACCCACCGAAATGCTAGAACTGAAAAAGCAATTAGATGAATTACTAAGCAAAGGATTTATACAACCTAGTTCATCCCCTTGGGGAGCACCAGTGTTGTTTGTGAAAAAGAAAGATGGGTCGATGAGGATGTGTATCGATTATCGGGAACTAAATAAGGTTACAATTAAGAATCGATACCCATTACCTAGGATTGACGATCTTTTTGATCAACTCCAAGGCGCTAGGTATTTTTCTAAGATAGACTTACGATCCGGATATCATCAATTAAAAGTACAGGAGGAAGACATACCTAAAACTGCTTTCAGAACTAGGTATGGACATTACGAGTTTACAGTCATGCCCTTCGGACTAACAAATGCTCCAGCAGCATTCATGGACATGATGAATAGAATCTGTAAACCGTACTTGGATAAATTTGTAATTGTCTTTATCGACGATATACTTATTTATTCAAAGAATCAGAAAGAACATTGTGAACATCTGCATGTACTCTTAGCTTTGTTAAGAAAAGAAAAGCTTTACGCCAAATTCTCGAAGTGTGAATTCTGGTTGCAAGAAGTGCAATTTTTAGGTCACATGGTAAATCACAAAGGAATTCACGTAGATCCTACTAAAATAGAAGCAATCACCAAATGGAAGGTCCCGCAAACGGCTATGGAAATTAGAAGTTTTCTAGGATTAGCTGGATACTATAGACGATTTATTAAGGATTTTTCTAAGATAGCTGTGCCCTTGACTAAGCTGACTTGTAAAGCAGTTAAGTTTGAATGGGGACCTAGGCAAGAAGAAGCTTCTAAAATTTTAAAACAAAGGTTGACAAATGCTCCAATTTTAGCCTTGCCCGAAGGAACAGAAGATTTTGAAGTATATTGTGATGCTTCAAAATTAGGATTTGGATGTGTGTTGATGCAACGCAAGAAAGTAATTGCGTATGCCTCCAGGCAATTGAAGAAACACGAGGAAAATTATACGACTCATGACTTAGAATTAGGAGCTATAATTTTTGCCCTTAAGATTTGGAGACATTATCTGTATGGAAGTAAGTTTACTGTTTATACAGATCATAAAAGTTTAAGGTATATATTTGGGCAAAAAGAGTTAAACATGAGGCAAAGAAGATGGATGGAAATCCTAAGTGACTACGACTGTGATATTCAATACCACGAAGGAAAAGCAAATGTAGCTGCAGATGCTTTAAGTCGTAAGTATCATGAAAAGCAAAAGCGAGTCCGTGCTCTCAGATTAAATCTACAAATTGATTTAATGGAGCAATTGAAGAAAGTTCAAGAAACAGCAATCAAAGACGATGATGAAGGAATGAAAGGATATAAAAAGGAACTAGAACAAGGAAACGATGGAATTTGGAGATTCCACAAGAAAAGAATTTGGGTACCTAAGCAGGGGGAATTAAGAAATAAGATTTTAGAAGAAGCTTATAAATCTAGGTATACCATCCACCTAGGAAACAATAAGATGTACCAAGATTTAAGAAACAATTTTTGGTGGATAGGAATGAAAAAGGACATAGCTGAGTACGTATCTAAGTGTCTTACTTGTTCACAAGTCAAGGCAGAACATCAGAAACCTTCAGGACTATTACAACAATTAGAAATGCCTGTATGGAAATGGGAACTCATAACAATGGATTTTGTTACTAAGTTACCCAAAACCAGAAAAGGTAAGGATGCAATTTGGGTAATTGTGGATCGATTAACCAAATCAGCTCATTTTCTACCTATGAAGGAAACCTTTAGCATGGAAAGGTTAGCCAAATTGTACGTAGACGAAGTAGTATCCTTACATGGAGTTCCACTCTCCATTGTATCGGATCGAGATAGTCGTTTCACTTCCCATTTCTGGACTAGTTTCCAGGAAGCAATGGGAACCCGACTAAATTTAAGTACTGCATATCATCCTCAAACAGACGGACAAAGTGAAAGAACGATACAAACCATGGAAGACATGCTCCGAGCATGTGTAATTGATTTTGGTGGTAATTGGGATAACCACTTACCCTTAATTGAATTCTCTTATAACAATAGTTATCACTCAAGTATCAAAGCTGCTCCATTTGAAGCACTATATGGACGTAAGAGCAGAACTCCAGTTTGTTGGGCAGAAATAGGAGAAAGTTAATTATCAGGACCTGAAATTGTGCAAGAAACTACTGATAAGATAACTCAAATCAAGGAAAGACTGAAGATGGCTCGAGATCGCTAGAAAAGCTATGCAGACAATCGCCGCAAGCCATTAGAATTTCAAATCGGAGACAAAGTACTTTTGAAAGTCTCTCCTTGGAAAGGAGTAGTACGATTTGGTAAGAAAGGAAAGCTGAGTCCAAGATACATAGGACCATTTCCAGTGATGCAATGAATAGGACCAGTTGCTTATCGATTACAACTACCCGAAGAACTAGCTGGAGTACATGATGTGTTTCGTGTATCCAATCTCAAGAAATGCCTATCAGACGAATCCCTGGTAGTACCTCTTCAAGATATAGAGATAAATGAAAAATTGAAATTTGTGGAGAAACCATTGCAAATAGAAGATAAGAAAGTCAAGTTTCTCAAACACAAACGACTAGTATTAGTCAAAGTCAAGTGGGATTCAAAAAGAGGACCAGAATACACTTGGGAGCTGGAATCAGAAATGAAACGGAAATATCCTCATTTATTCCGGTAAATCTCGAGGACGAGATTTTTCTTAAGGTGGGGAGGTGTAAGACCTTAACTCGTAATTGACAAAAAGTCACAGCGGAAGTTTAAGCCTAAAATTTCTTTCATTATAAATACCTTAACTTATTTAAAATCTAACTTTAACATAACTCCTTCACATAGATCCATCAGTCGACTTATTTATTAAGTAAAAACATAGCTTATGTTTACTACATTATATACATCAACGTTCCCGTACAATCTCACTAGTGACTCGGTCCTTGATCTCTATCCCTTGAAGATCCTTCGTATCTCGTACTACCTGCGCTCACCACATAAAATTCATAAACATCAGTACGCATCATAAACATGTAAAATTCATTCACGTTTATTTTTCGTTCCGTTAACTCTTTACATTCCGGCTTTCCATCTGATCATACGACCCGCGGTGAGACTTCTTTGCTATTCCTGCGTTACACTTCATTCACCATGGCACGCCATTAGTAACATGACCATTCAAACATGTTAGAGCCATATATATAAGCATATATACAAGATCCTTTCTTTCATGCACAACAAATCCTACTTCATGGATAAGTACCTACACACGTATGTTCATACACATTTCATACCTACATACATACATGCATACATACTTACTTACATACATACATACAAGCTTTATTCCTTTGTGTACATTCAATCCCATTTAATACATATATACATACTTTCATATATGTATAGTCATACATCTATTTACATACACCCGAAAACATACATGCAAACATAAACACATCTACACGTACATGCTTACATACTTACATATAGTTATATAATGCATATAACGTATTTAGATAGCCTTCACACAAGTTTAGAGTTGAAGAATGCGAAAAATATGAAAGAACCAGCAATTGGCGCAAGAAGAAACCAATCTGGCGCAACCTTGTGCCAGTTCTGGCGCAATACAGAAGACATTAGTCAGGGGCGCAACCTTGTGCCAGGGGGGCGCAACCTTGCGCCTGGTTCAGACCTGCAACTTTCAGCATGACGAATTTTTACAGTTTTGGTCATAACTTTCTCATTTCTTGTCCGTTTTACCCGATTCTTTTTCCTACGTGATCGTAATTTAATCCTCTATCATATGGACTTGAAATCCCACATTCGGTTTAAGGAAATTCTTAACTTACGCGCTTTCGGCTTAATAATCATTTTCAAATTATTCGACCCGTTTATGTTTTCATCAAACCACTCATTTGTTTTAACCCAAAACATACATGAACATTATAACCATAATACTTTTATTTTATCCAGGGTTTCGTACTTGGGGTTTACGCACCCGATACCCGGTATTCATTAAACTCATTCATTCCATTTAAATCTACGAATCAAACTTTGTTACTAAAACCTCAACTTGCGCAAATGTATATCTATTAAACCAAACTCACATCTGAGTCTTTTGACTATTAAACCACATCTCCGATTCCCGGATTGCGTACTTATGTGCAATTCTACTCATTAACCGGTTATACTACCGTAGCCATTTCTTATACAACATTTCGATATAATCATAAGACCTCATTTTGACCCGTTTGGTCTACTTAGAAAAATTCACCGATTTCATTCAACTAAATCCATATTTGACATTATACATCATGTTTAATTAATTAAAACGCTACATTACTTGAACAAACTAAGAAGTGATTACGGAATCACTTACCTTGTGCGTCCGAGTCCATGCTTAGCTTCCGTGTTTACCTTGACCCGTTGTCCTTCCATGCTTGTGTCCATGATGACATACCTCCTATCCGTACATGTCATCATATTCATATCATTATTAGCATTCATACACTTATTCAATTGTGTCCTAAAGCTCATTTACGGCATTTATACATAGTTGACTTCCAAAAGTCAACTATCCTGATTACATTCAAATCAAGAACATGACTCCGTTTTAATATGGTAGACCATAATATAAACATCATTTACATTCCACACTCATATTGTACGACATGTAAACCTACAAGATCATCCGATTATATACACGTGCACATTCCATTCCGTTCATACTAGCACCTATATGTCTTCATTACCAATAACAATCATCATTCCAAATTTTACTCCTTTTTCTAGGATTTGCATATACCTCACATCCACCATCATAAGTCATCATTAAGACAAAGCAAACAATTTATATTGTGTGCATCACACCCTCAAATCATATGTTACAAACTACTAATGCAAAATTCCACTAAAACACTATTTCAACAAGGTTACTCATATGGGTTCAATTAATCACACTTCCATCACGCATCTTTATTGACAACTTTTACCATTAACACATTTTATACCCATTTACCAAGTTCTTGCACACACATTTTATCTTCTAACTTCACTTAGGCATTTCATCATACACTTGGTGTGCATAACATTTTCTAAGCTCATAGTACAAGTAGTTTAAGCATGTTTCTCCCAAAATTCATCTCATGAACCATTTTATTTGAACAAGGTCACATTGTCATCAAAATTACATTATGTTTACTATCAAAACTTACCACATAACATCTTGTGCAACAACATAATCATAATATCAATAATTGCATGTTCATCATAATCATTCTTGTACTCCTACACATGGGTTTCAATCTAAATCATCAAATGACATCTAAAACTCACATAATTCGTGTTCCATATAGTGACCCTAACATATTCTCATGCTTAATTTCACATAATTTCACGGATTGATCATAACCCACTTCACATAAGATCACCAAACCATAAATTTCAACTTACCTTATGTTCAATATGCTTAGATTAGAGATTTCTTGGACTCATGCATCCGATTCTTGCTTGATAACACCCTCAATTGAAGTGATTTTATGAGCTAGGTTAAAGGAGAAGGGTTTCTCCTTCCCTGCCCTTCTTGCGTCGCACGTCCACACCCAGAATCACTGGGTTTTCATTTTGATGTTAATATTTATCACCACTTACACATTTAGCCCTTAAGGTTACCTTGTTGTCATGTTTGCTCACATTTTTCATTCTTTATAAACTTACATCATAATTATTGAACATCACAATTTAAATTAGATTCTTTAACATCAATTAATCTATTATAAATTTTGGGGTGTTACACTTTTACTTAAAAGTTAGCATTACATTTAACTAGGTTAAGTTTCCCTAGTTACCCAACATCATGTCATACTATTTAAGCACATGCCCATAGTCAAATTAGGGATTTTGGGGCGTTACAGGAGGATCTAACAACTCTCACAAAAATCAATACTTATTATGTTAATTATCCCATAAGGAAACCCTAATTGAGAAACCCAAGTAATTCTGCATAAACCCTAAAATTTTCAGAACAATCAGAATCAGGATCAGGGCCCCTAACACTCAGGGGGGGGGGTAAACCCTAGCTGACGATTATCTAAATAACTTGTTGTCAAATTCGAATTTTGTGAATCTGTCAACTCAGCAAGGCTACACACGCAAAGGGCTACCCTATGGAGTAGGGTGACCCCTCGCGCCACGCGACGCCCAAGGGGGTACCCCTCGCGTCACGTGAGGGGGGTCAAAATTCGTGTATAAATAGAGGGCATTGGCAATCGAAATTTGGCACTTGAACGACGTTAAAACTCAAATTAGACGCTGAGTTATAGCAGAAACAGTCCACAACACACACAAATCTGTAGGATCGGAATCTGACCCGAACGAGTCAATCAGAGGAGTTTGATCAGATACAGGTGCGGAAAACAAGTACCTGACGTAGAAACAGCTAGATCTTCACTTAATTCTCTTTACTGATTGATTTAACACTTTTTACACGCAATTCTCACACCGGCAGCACTTCGGTATGGAAATCTAGAAGTTACAAATGTGGACCTCTCTTGTGGTATTTATAGGAGATGTGGACCTCTTTTATGGACGTGACGAATAAGAGGGCCAGGTATGTCCGTAAAAGGGGTCCAGGAATGTGTGAGGTGGACCTCTTATTCGGCATGTCCGAATAAGCGGTCCAAGACTCTAAAACGCCTAAACTCTCCAATTTTCTTGTAAAACGCGCCCTAATCTATACAATACAATGAAAGACTCGATCTAAGACGAAATCAACAGATGTAGTGCACCAACAGACTCCCCCTCAGATGTTGATGGAGTCGACTATCGAGTCACAACAATGCTGTGTCTTCACATCTTCAGTCTTGATCAGCCTCTGGGCTTTCCTTTCTCTCTGTCTTCAGACTCCCGCTCTCGATTTACTGGCATTCCTTTGTTCTTCAGTAACATCTTCAGGATCGTTGTCTGACTTTTCATCAACTTCTCATCTTATCCTGCACATTCTCTACCCAAAACATAAGTTTTACAATTTTAGAATAAAGATGTATGCACTAAAACAAACTCTTCCTCAAACCAAACTGCAACTTTATCAGTGACAATCTTGATGAACCCCCTGAAAGGTTAAATTATGAAAACATTTGATTTCAAACAAACACTCCCCCTCAAATATTGCTCATCATGTTTAGCATTTGGAATTTTGAAAATCAGCTTTCCAATATCAGTTTGTCAAAAAAAATCTTTTTGACTTTTTCAAAATTTTATGCTAAAACACACTGAAAATC
Source organism: Helianthus annuus (assembly GCF_002127325.2). Classification (NCBI taxonomy): domain Eukaryota; kingdom Viridiplantae; phylum Streptophyta; class Magnoliopsida; order Asterales; family Asteraceae; genus Helianthus; species Helianthus annuus. The sequence continues at coordinate 146,273,074 of NC_035437.2, read as the reverse complement.
TTTTTGAATTTTGACATAAGAGAAATAAAATGCAGCAAAGAAATATTTACAAACAATATTTTTGTGAGTTCGTGTAAGAGGATCATATCAGTTTATGAGACATGTCACCAACACCGTTAAGCTTCATTTCATTTTAAGTTCTAAACAATTCACCTAGATTGTCAGTATGTTTGTCCACTTAAATTTTCACACAAGTTTCAACTGATCCGAGATACGATATTAATGTCTTAAGAACTTAAACTTATCTGTGTGTCCCACTACTTGAATATACTCCCGTATCCAGATCCCAATATTCAGTCTTACAGGTGAGTATACCACAGTTGATATCTGTTCAGAGGTTAAATGCGAGGGCCGTGAGAGCTCAGGTCGATACTTCCGTATACGCAGAGAGATGACGGCTTCGACTTTTCGGTGTGTCCCCTTTAGAGGATCTTTTGATTTCAACAGCAGCGACTATCAATTTTATTGTTTCATCAGCTTGCTGAGGGCGACGCTTATGTTTCAAAGCGTTTGCGGAAAGCATTATCCGGGACTAGGTCAGTACTTCCATACAGCAGAAGTCCCGGGATAATACCCCAGATATCACTGAGCATAAAGACCTAGTATCTCAGAATAAGGGACATTTCAAACAAGATTTCAGGGGTTACCTATATATCCAAGTTTGTGTTAACCCACAGAACAAGCAAGTTTGAAATTTAGGTTTATATCTCGTCACAATCTACTAAATGTGTAAAAACCTACTGGCACATCCTCAGTGAGATTGTTTATCACATTTTATCTTTACATTTCTTTAGCATGTTGTGACAGTCCACTGATGTACTATCATTTCCTCTATTCACAACAAAACTCATTTTAAATTTTATCATGTTTTTGTATTTTTCAAATTTTCTAATGTTTTTGGATTTTCTGAAATTCTTACTCCCCCTAAAATGCAAACACATTAAAGAAAATTGAAAACAACCTGTACAAAAATATGACAACCGATATCAAATCGCCTCAATTCGCCATTCACTAGGCATAAACAATCTGAACTCCCCCTTTCACAAACCATTTTCTCATTTAGATTTCAAAACACTTAAGTTTGTTTTAATCAAAATGATTTTTCCGGAAAATGAGTTTGTTAAGATAAAACCACGTGTAGGTTTATCACATTGATAAAAGCGGGGATATGGTTCATCATCTTGTTCTTTGAATATCATGAGATAGTAAATCAAGTACAATTTAATGTCCTTGATTCACCATTTTGCAATTAAGCAACCTGTAACACTTGTAAAATAACCATACAATACCACTTGTATGTATATACAAAATGCCGATTCCTGCTTCGCACTTACCAACCTGGAAGCTCCGGCGTAGTCATTCAACCTGTAAAGTTTTAACAATTTTAAGACTTTTCCATACAAATTCATAATACAAGAATGATGCCGATTCCTGATCCACGATTACAAACTTGGGATCTCCGGCAAGTCAGGTTTTTCAAACGAAGAAAATGTCCACCCAAGCCTGACCAGCCTTGGGTAATTTCAATTCGGATTTAGTTGGGGTGTAAGTTGCTGTCTTTTTAGCATAGAAGTCTTTTACCCCTTTCACCTTCCTATCAACCATTTTACCGAAAATTTTCTTTACATTCCCATTAAAAGCTTTCTCAACATCAAAATTATCCTTTTCAGAATAATCCTGATTTGAGACTTCAGTCTTTCCAACTTTTCTTTTAAAATTCTCAGTCCTCAATGGTGGAAAGTTCTCGTCATCCATTGAAGGAAATGAGTTTTCATCACTCTCATCAAACTGTGGCTCCTCTGATTTTGTGGAATCAGACTCATCGCCAGATTTTACCTCAGATTTCTTAACAACCCATTTTTGGTTGTCAAGTTTCACACTACGCCTGTAAAATCTCTTCGAACACTCACCAACTTCAAATGTTGAATTTTTGAAAATTTTAAATTGTTCAGTTGGTGGTTCGGTTTTATCAACTACAACTTGTTTCAATTTTCCAGAAACTCCCTGTTTTGTGTTCGTCGCTTTTGGACAGTTCCATGCAATGTGACCGGCTTCATTGCATCGGAAACAGGTTCTGGTTTCTTTCTTCACGTAAGCTCCATTCTTTCTCTTCTCGGTTAGAAACTCTTGGTTAGATTGTTTCCAGAATGAGCACTTCTTCTCCTCTTCTGAGCTTGTACCTGAAACGAATTTTGTATTTGTTTTAGAAAATTTTTCATTTTTATAATTTTCTGGTGGAGTAAAACCAAGACCTTTCTTTTTGTAGCTACGATTTTGGTTTGGTTTCTTTTGAAAACCCGAACCAGAATTGTAACCTTTTTTCTTGTTTAGACGTTGTTGAACTCTTGAGGTGTAAAATTTAGGTTTTACAATAAGATTTTCATCTTTTATTTCAGAAATATTAATTTCTTTTAGTTTGAAAACCTTTTTAATCATTTCTGATTTAACACCTCTTATTGGAAACTCTTTATCAAAATATAATTTGTCAGAACCATTCAAAGTATATGCAACTTCAAACGTTTCGTCATTCAAATTAGATTTTGACAATAAAAATTCTTTACTGTAAACCCGTTTTCCCGACGATTTTGAACTCTTATCGGACGAACTCGAACTCCCAACTGACTGACACGAACTTTCGGACTCGGACTTTGACTCTGACTCCTCATCCTTATCCAACACCTGATCGACCACTCGTTTTATCAGTTCAGACTCATGATCTGTGTCGGATGCCGTGAACGTGACGTCAATATTTTCTGGTAAAACATCGGTTATCTCGGATTCTAACTTAATATTGACCGCCTGTTTTAGTTCTTCCTCGTTAGGTTTTCTAGGTGAGTACCCTTCCCAAATCGGAGGCGGACACTTATTATAACAGACACCCTGTTTCTTACCAGTATCCGTTTTCTTCTTTGGTTGTTCATCTTTAAATGCCTCAAAACCTTCAACTGTTGGATAAATTCTGTCGATTACGTAGTCACAACCTTTGTAACTTTGCAGCAATCTTCTGATTCTTTCATTCTCAGCTGCTTCACTATCCAACTCTTTCTTCAACTTTGCACATTCTTCTATATACATGTTGATCTCTTTCTGCTTTGTCATCATTGTTGCATTTAGCATCTTCAAAGCTTTCTCTCTTTCTGAGTTAGTCTTCTCCAGACCATTCACATGCCTATTCAATACATCATACGACTTTTTCAAGTTTTTTACATCAAATAACAATTGTTCTTTCAACTTTTCTAACTCACTAAACCTCTCGTCTTTCTCTATACATTGTTTACAAGACTCTAAACATGTAAGACAAGGTTTTGTGACTTCAACAATCTTTTCGATCTCAACTATCTTTTCAATCTCTATGATTTTTTCAACTTCAACAACTTTCTCAGCTTCAGTCACCTTTTCTGCTTCAATAATCTTCTCATTACCACTACTATTATCAGTTGGTGATTGGTCAAACACTACTGATTTGTCAGAACTATCATCCGAAGAACCAGAGTTAGATGATGTTTGATCAAAAACGATTGATTCTTCTGAACTTTCATCGGATGAAACGGATTTTTCTTCTTGATTCTTCTTATTCACATCATTGTTCTCCATTTGTTCTTCAAGCTTCTTAATGAATTGACAAATTGACAATCTAGAGTATTCTCCATTTCTTTTTAAATCCAACAGATATGTACCCCATTCTTGTTGAGGTATGGAATTGGCTAATCTCTTAACCCATTCATTTGGATTTTTTTGAATACCCTTCTCAGACATTAAGCGAACAAGATGACTATACCTCTCAATGATACTCTTTGTACTTTCTCCTGGACAACCTGAAAACAAATCAAATTCTTTCTTTAATACATTTATTCTATTAACTGTTTCACTAGTCATATTAAAGAATTTTAAGTCCATGATTCGGAAACACGTTTATCGAGACAGTCACTTAAAATGAAATATCAAATTCAAACTAGATCCCCTTTCGAATGAAATGATTCACCTCGTGAAACACCTGAAACAAACAAACAAAACACAATCAGTTTAAAACTTATCAATTAACAGAAACGAACTGATACTCGAACCGATGATCAATTCTGTGCGGATTGAGGGTTGACACACAGAGCGGACAGCGATGACTCGGATCAAATACATATGACTTGACATTTTTTCGTACAAACTGACGAACTTTCAAATGAACTGAGCCTTTTGAGACTTTTGAACTCCTAACTGTACGAAATAGAATCGACGTTCAAGCGAATGTGACCTTCCACACGATTTCACGCGACCTGAACACACTTCAAACTGTTTTGACCATTTTCACAATATTCTGAAAACACATACTAAAACATCATATTCTAAAAACAATATTCACTTCAAATTACACATGGGCCGTTAATATCAAGTTTGCTTGTTATGGGCCTCAAACGTTTAACTTTCATTTATGATGTAAAAATATAGCACTTTCTTTGATTGGACTAAATGAAGTAGTGGGGTGGTGGCTTATTAAGCAATGATTGGGCCGTTAATGTTTAATGGGGCGGTGTAAATGATATCATCTGTTTACTATCTTGATTCAATCAATGGGGCGATGCAAACTATGAATTTAATGGTCAAATGAGATTGGGTCACATGTATGCAAGTGGGGCGGTGGCATACAAAAATGGGATTGAGCCGTTAGTTGATTGAGCTGCCTAACGGTGCACATGGGCCTGACAAGAATGAACAAACAATTAATGATTGCCCCAGTTTACAATATAAGGTGATTGGGCCAAATGAGAATAGTGGGGCGGTGCCAAAAAGTCTTCTGATAGGGCTTGTTGGTGGCCGACAATTATATTATTCAATGAGCTATTATTGGGCCTTTTAACTGATGATTTCACAACAACAGATTAATTCCATAACCACCGACCGTGATTGGGCCTTTTCTACCACTTAGCCGACAACCTTTTTTAATGATCAGAGAATCAAGTGACAAAGATGACACAAAAGCGATTCATGAACTGTCTTATCAGCGGTCCAAGAAAAGTATTATGAGCGAGCCTCAACAATGTCAAATAAGCGGACCAAACTGTTGTTCATAAGCGGTTCAATAGTTGATTTATGAGCGATTCAACATGTGTCATAAGAGCGATCCTCAACTGTATGAAAAAGCGGTCCACACACTGTCCATATAAGCGATCTAAACAACAAATTTGGAGCGGTCCAGAAACTTTGACCAAAAAAGCGGTTCACATTAGTGCCCTATAAGCGATCCAAAGCTGAAATTTGACGCGAATTCGGACCGAAAAACTCCGATTACTCCTAAACGACTTGGAGTTTCGAGCTGAAACTTGGTAGGGTTTTAGATCAGGTATAAGCGCATCACATATCCAAAAATCAGCCAAAACAGACCGTGAAATCTTGGTCTGACGTAAGAAAAAGGTGTAGAAGAAGAATATGTGACGAAATCCAGCAAATTTCAATAGAACTCCTCCTCCTGAAGCTCTGATACCACTTGTAGGATCGGAATCTGACCCGAACGAGTCAATCAGAGGAGTTTGATCAGATACAGGTGCGGAAAACAAGTACCTGACGTAGAAACAGCTAGATCTTCACTTAATTCTCTTTACTGATTGATTTAACACTTTTTACACGCAATTCTCACACCGGCAGCACTTCGGTATGGAAATCTAGAAGTTACAAATGTGGACCTCTCTTGTGGTATTTATAGGAGATGTGGACCTCTTTTATGGACGTGACGAATAAGAGGGCCAGGTATGTCCGTAAAAGGGGTCCAGGAATGTGTGAGGTGGACCTCTTATTCGGCATGTCCGAATAAGCGGTCCAAGACTCTAAAACGCCTAAACTCTCCAGTTTTCTTGTAAAACGCGCCCTAATCTATACAATACAATGAAAGACTCGATCTAAGACGAAATCAACAGATGTAGTGCACCAACAAAATCCCGAAACGCTGCCGCAAAACAGGGTAATAACTCGATCGCTATTACGATACAACGTCCGATCGATTGAAACTAGCCAATAGATGTTTAAGTGCTGCCCACATTAGGGTTATACTTTGTCATTCGTCGTGATTTCGACTTGAATGTTTGAGTGCTATCCAAATTCGGGCTATACTCTGTCATTCGTTGTGAATCCGCTGGATATTTAAGTATCGCACTTTGTCATTAGTTGTGAGGGTTTAATCTCGTGAATTGTCGTAAATGCCGTATTAGTTACTTCCTTTGATGTGTTGGTGTATGATGGTTTGAACTTTTGAAGTTTTCGTTGTAGTATATGAGAACACTAAAATGTCCTTACCTTTCAGGTCGATCGATCGAACGGTCCGTTCGATTGGCCGGCTTATCCGATCGGCTGGGAACTTTTGAAGTGGTTCTCAACAGGATGTCGCTCGATCGAACAGTCTGTTCGATCGGCTGGCATTCTTTACTACGAACGAGTTGTAAAATCAATCAAGTGTTGAAGCATAGTATCTCATGATCCGAACAGTAATGTTCACCAATCGAGTAACATATTCGATCGAACACCACTTCGTCAATACCATACCTCAGGAAGTTTGAAAAGTGAGACGCCATGTGCTAGCTGATCGGCTGGCCCGGTCGATCGGCTGGCATGTCCGATCGGCTGGGCTGTTTGAATAGCCTTGCCGTTCGGCCAGCAAGTCTGACCTGGTCGGCCTTTCGTCTAACTCTTGGCTGTTTAATTACTTGTTGTCATATCGAGGTAGTTTGATAATGAGTTGAACTATGATATCCTCCGTTCCTACTCGTTCCTTCGGCTCGGACAGGAATCACCCAAGTCCGGCCGGTGAACGGTTCGGAACGTCGGTTTAGAGTTTAACCCATCGTCGGTGAACCTTGTATATAGAATCCGAATCTTGAACCTCTTAACTGTTAGAACGATTAGTTAGCCGGTTCAAGCTCCGTTTCTACCGGTTTAAGGTTTCGAGTGTAAAAGGTTGAAGAAAGTTGGAAATTATTCGTAAAAATGTTAAGATTCTTACAAATCTTAGTTTGTTTATGTGGAAACCGGTCAAAGTTTGGTGTTCTTCAGGAACACCATGATGACATCACCCAAGAACACTTAGATCTTGGTGATTTCATGGTTAGAAATCAAGTTTTGAAAGATAGAAAGGTGTAGAATCATGCAATGATAAAAAACGTACAAGAATTAGAGTGAAAACTTACCGGAGTTGAGAGAAATCTGAGAAAAGGCAAAGAAGAAGGCTGGTTTGGTCAGAGCTTTCCAAAAATAGAAAGTGTGACAATGACAACCCTATTTATAGGCTCCAAAAGAGGAAAGTGGCAGCCGATCGGCCAGGAGCTCCGATCGAATGGGCTGCTCGATCGGCTAGGAAGATGCTAGCCGATCGACTGGCCTGTTCGATCAGGATGCCTCATGTTCGATCCGCGACCCACTTTGAGTATTTCGCGACGATTCTCGATGTTTCGATTTCGATGGGCGACGATATGAATACGATAGAGTTCCTAGTCAAATTACTTTCAGTCTCAACCACTATATCTAACATACAATCTTCTATAAGTCACGTTTCGATGTCGGTTTCGATTGAGTTCGATTGCTTTTCGAGTTTCGATTCGATTTTCGATTGATTCGCTTGAATACCACACCAAACATATAAGTAAACACGCACAAGTAACACATAAAGCACACACACACGTAATACAATACCAGAGTTCACATAATTCGAGTCTCGAGCTTGATTGATGAATTGATTAGCTTGATTATTGATTGATTAACTTTATCGCATTGTTACTTCCTACTATTCACAGTCATAAATCGGTCGCATTGATTAAACATTCGATTACTTCATTTAGACAACACTTACTCCACATAGTACAAAAAGTAAAAAGAAACATTAACAGTCAAAGAAGTCAAAGTTGACTTGGACTTTGACTTTGACTTTGACATTCGAAAACACGGGGTGTTACAAGGAGACCCGGTAAAAGCTACACGCACTTGCTATTTGTGATTGATACTTGCAAAGGTAAATACTTTTAACTTAATTTCCCTTATACGGGCTTGGGGTACGGTATATAAAATACCGCTTGGTCCAGCATTGAATCTTTAATCGGTTAGAGGTTAAATCATTGATATGCTTCGTTTTGAAATGTTTTGTTTGCTTAAAGCCTTTGGGGGGTTAATGACCATGTCCCGGATATCCTTGGCATCATCTTACGAGATGGCCACGACCTGAGCACGGGGTGTAGGCGTACACCCGTCAGTGCATAAATGAATAAATAATGTGGTGTGTCTATTGATCTTTAACCCGGTCTACGGATCGGGCTACTGAACGCATAAGAAACATGTAAATCGTTTACAAGTATTATATTCAAATAATTATCCCAGGTTATAAAAGTTTGTGCCACGAGCATTCAAATCAATTTTATTAAACTTTTCAAAATAGTCGGTTGAATGTATTTACCAGTATAAACTGACGTATTTTCCCAAAAAGGTTAAGTGCAGGTACTACGCGAACTAGGCTGGCTTTCTCCTAGCGTCCCCAATAAGTCTCGCAAGCTTGGATGTCAAAACTGTTGAACAATGTTTTCTATTTATTTTTGATCCCCCTATGGATTACTTTCAACTGTTGTGATACTTGATATTACAATTTACATTCGGTTGAAATATATCTATCTTTTGCTTCCGCTGTGCATTTAAATATTATGTTGCTTGACTGTAATGTTACCAACTACGTCACGATAATCCCCCACCGGGCCCACCGGTGAAACGTGTAAATATCGGGGTGTGACAGGTTGGTATCAGAGCCAACGTTGAGTGAATTAAACACTAGCCTTATGTGTTTAATCTCAATGACACAATTGCACATACTCGAGTCTAGACAAGAACTTAGGACGAATCCAAATTGTTGCTTTAGTTTGTCCTTTATTGTTTGTTATTTATTTAAGTTGTTTAATCAGGAAATATGCCACCGAGAATCAGAAGAGGAGGAAGAGGCAAAGGGCCGATCACTACCCACAACGATCACGAGGCCGGGCCTTCTCACCTGCGAACTCCTTCCACTACGATGAGTGCCGAACCTTAGAGAAATAGGAGGAACCTTTTTGAGCCCGCTAGACGGTCTGTCTCACACAGTTCAACAGCTTCTTACCGTCACTCTCTTGGGCCGCACTCGGAAAACGAGCTCGATAACCCTCAACCTTCGTACATACCTCTCCAGCGTTCCGTTTCGCACCGTTCCTTTGGCCACCCTACTCCTGTCTTTCAGGGCCGGTTTAACCCGGTAAACTTTGTCCAAGAACCAGTGGGTTTTAACCCTCTAGGACCAGAGGACCATTTCTCAGAAGACAATGCAATGGACATGGATGAGGACACGGATCCCGTCGAGCCTGCAAGAGGTACCCCCAACCATACCATCGAAATCTTTGATGGATCATCCTTCCATGGAACACCCTATCAGGGTCCAGACAGTTACCAAGCAAGGTTCAACCAATATGAGTGGTATTTTACACCCTCTCACCACTTATCGCCTCATCAGCAGCACCAACAACAGCAGCAGCAGGATCCCTCCGAGGATTCGCGTTTCGTGGCAGTTACGCTGCCACCTCCACCGCCACCAGTTCATCAAGCACCTCCAGATCCACCAAGGCGTAGGAGAACAGGCACGCGGATGTCCGCTCGCGGAGGGGATTTTCATTTTAGCACCCCTCGACACTCCAGTGGCAGTCATTATCCGCCACTACATGAAGACCCACAAATGGGTGGACCTTCTAACCCAGCTGCAGAGGTGAATTCTGCACCAGTTGCACCACCACCGCCACCATTTGGTTACGATAACCCGATACCTACATACGCCGGTTCCACATCATATAACCCGTTTGAGCTGCCAGCTCACACTCACTATAACTATATTGATGCCGACCCATACTTAGAAGCGGCGGCAAACTACAACGCCCTTCATCCCGAAGGACCTTATGGAACTCCTTGGGGAATGGGATACTCAACTCATGGGTATCCAGTACCTGCTAGACCTCCGGCTCAGCACCTATCGCAGCAGCCACGTTTTTCCCCACCGGAGCAGGAAGAAATCCTCCACCGTTTAAACAGGGTGGAACGAGATTTTGAAGAAGAACCGTAAGAACAACCGTGGATTCCTCAAGGGCCTGGCAAACCTGTTAAAAGGAAAGAAGAAGCGAGATCATTAATCTCTATATGTATTATTGTATTCCTATTTCAACCAAGTCCCTGCGTGGACATTTATATGTGTATTTAGTCCCTGCGTGGACTTGTCTTTTTTGTCCCTGCGTGGACTTGTCTTTTAGTCCATGCGTGGACCTATCTTTCAGTCCCTGTGAGGACATCTATCCTAGTATTGGTCCCTGCGTGGACTTGTTTTTCTAGTTTAACCTCTGTGTGTGTAACTCGTCTATTAAAGGTCCCGTTTAGGGCAATGTGTAATCCTTTTTAATATGTATTGGAATGCTAAGTTTATAAATTTCATTTTTGTCATTATATGCACAAATACGTTATATATGAAATAAATAATTCAAAATCATTCCTTTTAAAAATAATCTGCCTACCAAATATTAATTAAGAATCTTAACGGTATAACCTAGCCTTCGTGTCATTATAAGACCTGGCCAAGATAGTAAGACCTGATTAAAAGATTCAAATCTCTGTTAACATCTGTGAACATGTTAACACTCTTGGCAGACGTGGTTCGTTAAAATCACACGCGTCATTCTTATGAAAGGATCTTTCAAAAGATTCCTAAACCTAACTTAATGATCTATAAATCATGGGTTTAAATCATCAGTTAAAATGATCACATATCAAGCATCCATTAGTGATGTAGTGCCTACGGGCCATACTCATTGTCATATAAGACAAGAAACAGTAGTAGTCCATGACTCCCTGTCAAGAAAAGGTAAAGAACTATGTTCAAACCTTAATGCTTTGATTCTCTGAAATCATGGCTTACGAATTGAAATGTCCCTGTGACTAGGCCTTTTGTGCTAATAATACTATTACTGTTGTGTAATTAGGATATTATATAAAAATCCTAAATTAACGTGAGTAACAAATTAACCAAATATGGTCTATGTTTACCATGATTAATGAATTGCCATAAAAAGACAATTCCATGATAAACTCCCAAATAAATTTTGCCAATATCTTATGTAACAGTTCAAGATACAATGGCTAATTCGGATGAAATAAATAGTCACCCAAAGGAGAATCAGAATGATGCTCGGATTAATATAGCGGGTGCGGAACTCCAAGCACTAATTGACAGTGCTGTTGCAAAAGCCTTGGATAGGCAGTATAGCGAATCGAGCGGTACTCGGAGTAGGACCCTATCCGCACCGCATTCTAAGCCCAAGACTCATTCCGGGGTGCATAGCAAGCCTCTCTCCAAGAAGGAAGAACCAAAGAAAGATGATGACGATCGTCACTCTTCAAACCATCATAGTATCTCAAGGTATCGTGCTGAATCAAGGACCCCGTGATAAGGGTTGCTCCTACAAACACTTTGTTTCATGAAAGCCCCGGGACTTTACGGGGCAGAAAGGAGCAATAGACTGCACGACTTGGTTGGATGAGATGGACACAGTGGTTGATATCAGCGGGTGCGCTGAGAAGGATGTAGTAAAGTTTGTGTCTCAATCGTTCAAAGGTGAGGCCTTAGCCTGGTGGAGATCATTGATTCAAGCTGCAGGGAAGATTCCACTGTACAGTATGTCATGGGAACAATTTGTTGCCCTCATCCGAGAGAACTACTGCCCTCAGCATGAGGTAGAGAAGATAGAGTCGGATTTTCTGTCATTAGTTATGAAGAGATTGGATTGCCAAGCTTACCTTACGAGCTTTAATACAATGTCAAGGTTGGTTCCTTATCTGGTGACCCTGGAACCCAAAAGAATAGCTCGTTTCATCGGGGGTTTAGCCCCAGAGATAAAGGTAAGTGTAAAAGCCTCTCGGCCAGCTACTTTCAGGTCTGTAGCTGATATATCCTTATCCCTCACATTAGACGCGGTCAGGCAAAGATCGCTGAGGAACACGGATACCGAGAAAAGAAAACATGATGATGACAATTCACGTCGCTCAAATAAGAAGCACGGAGGAAACAATGACCACAGGAAGGGATTTAGTTCAAGGAAGGATGGGCATCAGTCTGGAGATAAGCCCAAGTGTAAGACTTGTCAGAAATACCACTTTGGGAAGTGCAGACTTGACTCAAAATCCCAATCTCAGTCAAGGCCTTGTGGGATTTGCAAATCCATGGAACATAAAACCCTAGAGTGCAAGAAGCTGAAAGACGCAACATGCTACAGTTGCAACGAAAAGGGGCACATCAAGACAAATTGCCCAAAGTATGCAAAGAAAGCTGATGAAGGAAAGAAGACTAATGCTAGGGTCTTTAGAATGGATGCAAAGGAAGCTGTGCAGGACGACAATGTGATCACAGGTACCTTCCTTATAAATGATGTTTATGCGCGAGTGCTATTTGATTCAGGAGCTAATAAATCTTCCGTAAACAATAAGTTTTGTAAATTGTTGAATTTACCTGTTAAAACCTTAAGTGTGAAGTATGAGGTGGAATTAGCAGACGACACCATAGAAACCGCCTCAACCATATTAGATGGATGTTTCATATCCATTAAGAACCAGTCTTTTCCGTTGTCCCTACTTCCTTTGAAGTTAGCCGGTTTCGACATAGTTTTAGGCATGGACTGGTTATCTCATAGCCGGGCCCAGATTGTCTGCGATAAGAAGCAAGTAGTGCTCAAGACTCCGTCTGGTGAGTCACTTACCATTCAGGGAGATACCCGGTATGGACTGCCGGAGCAAGTATCTATGCTCAAGGTCTCTAGATGTTTGAAGAAGGGTTGTGTCATCTACATGGCACAAGTGACTATCGATGAACCGAAACCCAAGATTGGGGATATCCCTGTCATTTCTGAATACCCTGAAGTATTCCCCGAAGAACTGCATGGATTACCCCCAGATAGGCAAGTGAGTTCAGGATTGACATTATCCCTGGAGCAGGACCTGTTGCTAGAGCGCCCTACAGATTGGCACCAACAGAGATGAAAGAATTGAGAACACAACTGGATGAATTGCTAGCCAAAGGTTTCATTAGACCTAGTTCGCCTCCTTGGGGAGCACCAATCTTATTTGTCAAGAAGAAGGATGGATCGATGCGTCTGTGCATCGATTACCGTGAGCTTAACAAGGTCACTATCAAGAATAGGTATCCATTACCCAGGATCGACGATCTGTTTGATCAACTTCAAGGGGCAAGTTACTTCTCTAAGATTGACTTGAGGTCAGGTTATCACCAACTGAAGGTTAGAGATGAAGACGTACACTAGACTGCATTTAGGACCCGTTATGGTCACTACGAGTTCCTAGTGATGCCTTTCGGGCTCACTAATGCACCAGCAGCATTCATGGATCTCATGAACCGTGTCTGTAAACCATACCTGGATAAATTTGTTATCGTCTTCATAGACGACATTCTGATTTATTCAAAGAATCAAGCTGATCATGAGAAGCATCTTCGATGTATTCTTTCACTACTTCAACAGGAGAAGCTTTACGCCAAATTCTCTAAATGTGAATTTTGGCTTCGAGAAGTCCAATTCCTTGGACATATGGTTAGTGAGGGTGGTATCCAAGTGGATCCCGCTAAGGTAGAAGCTGTCATGAATTGGCAAGAGCCTAAGACACCCACGGAAATTCGCAGCTTCTTAGGATTGGCAGGATATTACAGGCGTTTTATTGAAAATTTTTCAAGGATTGCTGCACCCTTAACTTCTTTAACTAGAAAGAATATTAAGTTTAACTGGGGTCCTAAGCAGCAGGAGTCCTTTGATATCCTTAAGCAGAAACTAAGCAATGTGCCTGTGTTAACATTACCTGATGGAATAGAAGAATTTGTGGTATATTGTGATGCATCACACACCAGGATAGGATGTGTGCTTATGCAGAAAGGCAAGGTTATTGCCTATTGATGTGCGTCGGTGTGTATATATTTTTGATGAGTATTTAAGCCCCTTTTTACACTTTTAGCCAAGTTTTAAATTTATAAAACACGATATTCACTAACACTAAACACACATATGGGCAAGTGCACCCATCGTGGACGTAGTATAGTGTTGGTAAGATACCGAGGTCGTCCAAGGACACAAGAGCTTTTAATACCGGTTTATCCTCAACGTCTAATCAAATCAAAAAGTGAGAAAAAATGTTTTAAACTAAGAAAAATAAAAACTAACTAAATGCTGAAAAATAAAATAAAATAAAAACAGATAGACAAGATGAATTACTTGGATCCGACACGTGTATTAGTATAACCTTTGATTATTTTTGCACTTTTGCACTTGTTTAAGAGATTATCTTAGTTATTGTAGTAGGCCCCTCTTTTGAAGGCGACGTTACCCTCAACCCAGTAGTTTGAGTCAGCAAGGATACAATCCTAAAGGGTCGGATTATTGAAAGATAATGAATTAAGTTATTAATGCAAATTGTGGTAGGCCCCGCTTTTAGCGGTGACGTTACCCTCGGCTAAGTAGTCTGAGTCAGCAAGGATACAGTCCTAAATAGCCGGGTTATAGTATTAATAGTAGTTAACTTATGAGGGGGTCAAAGAGTTTGGATCCCCGCCATCCAATACCTATGGGCATTGAAGGAGATCCTACTAAATTTGACCCAGGTCCCAAGCAGGACCTCTAAACGCTGAACAAGGGCAAGACCCTTACCAAACCGTTCCCTGAACCCCCGACCAGGTAGCCAACATACCTCCATATAGACCGTGGAGATATGAATGGTGAAAATCTTTTATTTTATATAGACAGTAAAATAATGCCAAGACACCACGGACAAACGATAAGGAAAGATCACCTTCAACATAAGTAACTAGTTATTAAAGTCATTAATACAAAACCAAATAAAAAGTGTAAAAGATTAAAAATAAAAAGTATTATACTAAACACTTGTCTTCACCAAGTGATGTAAGAGACTTAAGCAAACATGGCCTTGATTGTCAAGAACTCTTACGATCAATCTTGGATCCCGAGACGACTCACACACTCTACGATGGACAATGGATGATGGTGGTGGATGATGGTGTTATGGTGGTGGTGGGTGGTGGATGAAGTGTGAGAGAGGTGGTGTGCCAAGGGATGAGAGGAAATGAAGCCAAGCTCCTCTATTTATAGGCTGAACAGAAGGCTGGACACGGCCCCGTGTCCGCTGGACACGGCCCCGTGCCCGTCTGACATTCTCTCTCTTCATTAATTGTAATTCGCAATTACAATTAATGCGCCTGCTGTACTTTCACCACGCCCCCGTGCCCGCTGGACACGGCCCCGTGGTGGGTAATGGAAGCTTCTACTGGTTTGTCTTTTCTGCTGCTTCCTGGGCACGCCCCCGTGTTCGCTGGACACGGGGCGTGTTCAGACTCTGTTTCTTCTCCTTTGCCTTGGGAGGTGCCGTTGAGGGTCCGGGCAGTCTACTTTTGTTCCTTTTCTTGTATTTATGCTAGAATTAGTTGTCTTTTTGCTTCTTTTGTGATTTTGAGCTCATTTCATCCTGAAAATACAAAAGGAAGACAAAAACACTCTTTTTCCAACATTAGTACTTAAAAAGGGTTAGTTTTATGCCTTAATTGATGTGATTTATATGTTGTATTTTACACACATCAAATACCCCCACACTTGAACTTTTGCTTGTCCTCAAGCAAAACTCTTTAAATGTGGCTTACACTCCCAAATGGAATAGGTAGAAGAGAAGTTTTTAGCTTGTCCTAGAGTGTCAGGAATCCAAGGTCTTTGTAAGTTTTATTTTTATTTATTTACAATCCTATTTGTTATGATTTATTTTGAACGTTTCATAAGATAAATTACTTATTTGGGCATAACATGCCTTATTAAAATTCCATTTATATACAAGTTCACATACCTCACGGGAGATCACTCAACACTCGGCCGAAGGTGTATATTTTAGTGAATCACTCGAGAGCGGCATGGAACTTACACCTTCCATAGGCTTGCCAAGCAATCAATCCTCCTCCTTTTTAACTTTTTTTACCTTTGTAAATATCAAGAGGACTTTTGGGTGAAGGGTTAGGCTTAGGTTAAAGGTGGGTGGTTGGGTTAGTGGTTAGTAAAAAGGGCGAAAATCGTAAAAAGCGTCGGTTTTCGTAAAATACCTTGTTTTTAGTGACTTTTTATTTTGAAGTATTTCTCCAAACAAGCTTTTTTATAGCTTTTGTTTGTTTTTGACTTCATCATCATTTTTTTTTTTCACATGAAAAGGCGAGTTTACGAAAAACCGAGCTTGTTACTAAAATAAAGGGTGAAAAATAAAAAGGTTTTTGGTGGGTAAAAAGGGTTTTGGGGTAATGAAATGAAAGGTTTAGGCTCAAAGGGGCTATCTAGGGGGATTTTGGGTAGGTAATAAAAAAAATGAAAAATAATGGTTTTGAAAGAAAATGGTTAGTCCTAATGCCTCCATCATTTACTTACTTGGGTTTAAGTTGGTAAGGACCGGGAATGTATTGTCGTGGCAAGTTCTAGATTTGTAAGAACCAAGCGGCTATTCACACAAGAAACGAAAAATGAGCATTTAATCTAAATATGTATATTTTTGTGCTCAATAAAGGCTCAAAACTCACTTTTGTGGGAATGGTTTTTTTTTAATGTGACCAAGTATATATAATCAAATTTTTAACTAGACTTGTTATGCCGTTTCATAATTTTCTTATGTTGGTTCTTTTTTTTATCACGACGCTATCGATTGTAAACTTGTAAAAATATAACCTTTTTAGAACTTGTTATTCCCAACTTAAACTAAGACAAGTAAATAAAAAAAAATGAAAAAGTTTTTGAAAAAATTTGGGGTGTTTAGCGGTTCCAATAGAGTTTTGTGTAAGGCTTGTGTTTAGGATTTTGCAAAATTTCAAGGTTTTAGCATCCCCCCATACTTAAATTACACATTGTCCTCAATGTGTCCAAAAATAAAGTTTTTGGTTGATTAGAATGTGTAAAAGTGGGTTTAAAAGCAAAGTTTTGTGTTACTGGCACCCTGGACACGGCCCCGTGTTGACCGGGCACGGCCCCATGGTCAAGTGCCAGTAACAAAAATTAGAGAATTGAAACAGAAGCCTGGACACGGGGGCGTGTCCGCTGAACACGGCCCGTGTTCAGTTACCTGAACTGGGTGATTTTCTGCAGGGGGCTCAGCACGGGGCCGTGTTGGTTGGGCACGGCCCGTGTTGAGCCTTCTGTGATGGAGATTTTTGTCGGGTTGCTCTGTTCTTCTTGCATGGTTCCATTTTTCTCGTTCCCTTTTTCATCCATTACCACCATGAGTGTGTTTTATTCTGCAAAAACTAAAAGATTAAACTAAACTAAGGATAGTTCCGCGGAATGCCTCCGTGGTGCGCCACGTTTATAAGGGTCCTTGGCTAGACCTGAGTCGAGGTTATATATCTTCTGAGTGGGATGCCTGGCTTCCCATGTTACACCGTCGGAGAGCGGCATCCAGGCTCGAATCAATAACCTTCATGTAATTGACTGGGTCGTCGTCCTCTATTCTCTTCCCAACTCCGAACTTCACCTCATCATCCCTATACCTCAAAGTGAGTGTCCCGTCATTCATGTCTACCACTGCTTGTGCCGTGGCAAGGAAGGGTCTCCCTAGTATAACGGGGACCTCGGTGTCTTCCTCCATATCGAGTATGACAAAGTCAACTGGATAAACGAATCTGCTTACCCTTACCAAGACATTCTCGATGACACCTTGTGGGAACTTGACGGATCGATCAGCGAGTTGTATGCTTATTTTTGTAGGGTTCATGGTTCCCAAGCCAAGCCTTTTGAACATTGATGAGGGCATGAGGTTAATGCTAGCCCCTAGGTCGGCCAAGGCATTGCGAACGGGTGATTCCCCTATTGAGCATGGAATCGTGAAACTTCCGGGATCGATTTTCTTTTGGGGTAGTTTATTGAGTACGAGGGCAGAGCATTCTTCGCCTAAATTAACTAATTGCAAATTTTCAATTTTCTTTTTATGGGTAAGGAAGTCCCCCATAAATTTAGAGTATTTGGGCATTTGGGTTAGGACTTCGATAAAAGGAATATTGACATGCAACTGTTTTAACAGACTTTCGAATTTTGCGAATTGCTCATTGGTCTTTTGACGAATTAACCTACCGGGGTACGGAACTCGAGGAGCCTTGGTAGGCTCTGGTGATGGAGGAGAGTTCTTTTCCTGCAGAGGTGTTGGCATCGTTTCTTCCGTAGGTGGCGGTACTTCTGCAGGCCCTACGGTGCGGTTTCGTAGTGTGATGAGGTGAACTTGCGCCTTTGGGTTTGTTTCGGTATTGCTAGGTAATGCGCCTTGCGGTCTCTCGGAAAAGTTTTGAGCTATTTGATTTATTTGTTTTTCTATGTTTTGAATGCTAGCTTGTTGATTCCTAAAATTAGACTCTAATTGTAGAAATCTTTCCGAGTTTTTCTTATCAGTGTCAGAGACGAGGCGAGATATAGTATCTTCGAGCCTTTCTCGTCCACCTTGTTGTTGAGTGAAATTTTGTGACTCATTTCTTGATTGCTGAAAGTTTGTTCGTTGGGTTTGTTGGTTACTACTATTGCCGGGTTCCCTCCAACCAAGGTTTGGGTGGTTTCGCCATCCTTGGTTGTAAGTTCCCGTTGGAGGACCTGACGGCCTAGGTCTATTATCAATGTAGTTTACCATTTCTTGTTGATCGTCCGTTTCTTTCATGCAACTCCAATTTTCATGTGACCCACCACACCCTTCACAAGCCATAACCGAGACGGTTTTTGTCATTTCTAATTTTTTTATTTTTGAAGAAAGGGCCTCGATTTGGGCTTGTAAAGAAGTGCTTTCGTCGACCTTATGGGCGCCCGGGGCGATAGACTTATTTCCCCGGGGGGTGTGCCATTGAAAATTGGTTTGAGCAATTTCCTCAATCTGATTATATATTTCATGTGGGCGTCGGTTACCTAAAAGTCCCCCGGAGCTAGAATCAAGTGTCTGCCTAGTGTGTGGCAACAATCCATTGTAGAAAGTGGATACTTGTTGCCATATTGCGAGGCCGTGATGGGGACACTTGCGTAATAGCTCCTTGAACCTTTCCCAAGTTTCATATAAGGATTCCCCGTCCTCTTGTGAGTATGTATTAATTTCAGTCATTAATTTAGCAGTTTTAGCAGGAGGGAAATACTTATATAGAAATTTTTGGGCTAGTTCATCCCAGGTGTTTACCGAACCAGCTGGGAGGGCGTTGAGCCAAGCTTTCGCTCGGTCTTTTAGTGAGAATGGAAACATACGGAGGCGGATGGCGTCGTTTGATGCTCCATTGATCCGAAAGGTATCACATATTTCTAAGAAATTAGTTATATGTAGATGGGGATCCTCGTCCGCAAGCCCGTGGAAGGTTGCGGAGTTTTGGAGCATTTGTATCAAATGCGGTCAAAGCTCGAAGTTATTGGCTTCGACATTCGGAGCATTGATAGCGGCGCCTAGATTACCTACGGTGGGCCGTAGATAATCCATAAGGGTACGTTGGTCCGCCATTGGAGGTGGATCACCCGAAACCTTCTCTTGGTTTTTGGCTTTTAACCTTTTTCTGAGAAAGCGTTCGGGTTCTTCTAATGGTTCTTTTATGTCTTTATTGGAACTGGAGTTCATACACTACGTGAGGTTGGCGTCGGGTTCCAAGTCCTGCAATAAAAACAGAAAAGAATGTTGGTCAGGAGGTTCACCACGGCCCCGTGTTGAGCGAACACGGCCCCGTGGTCGGAATTACAGTGATTGTTTTTCAGATCCCAGTTACTGGAAGTTGGACACGGCCCCGTGTTGCACCGGCACGGCCCCGTGGTCAGCCTTCTGTAACTTGAAAAACAAAAACTGCCAGTAACGATGCTGAGCACGGCCCGTGTCCAACCAGGCACGGCCCCGTGTTGAGCTCTGCAGAAGCTGAAAAACTAAAAAAAATCCTAAAAAATTAAAGAAAAATAAAAATATGATTAGGCCGCTGATTCCTAACTTTCTTAAAATCCTTGTGTCCCCGGTAGCGGCGCCAAAAACTTGATGTGTGTCGGTGTGTATATATTTTTGATGAGTATTTAAGCCCCTTTTTACACTTTTAGCCAAGTTTTAAATTTATAAAACACGATATTCACTAACACTAAACACACATATGGGCAAGTGCACCCATCGTGGACGTAGTATAGTGTTGGTAAGATACCGAGGTCGTCCAAGGACACAAGAGCTTTTAATACCGGTTTATCCTCAACGTCTAATCAAATCAAAAAGTGAGAAAAAATGTTTTAAACTAAGAAAAATAAAAACTAACTAAATGCTGAAAAATAAAATAAAATAAAAACAGATAGACAAGATGAATCACTTGGATCCGACACGTGTATTAGTATAACCTTTGATTATTTTTGCACTTTTGCACTTGTTTAAGAGATTATCTTAGTTATTGTAGTAGGCCCCTCTTTTGAAGGCGACGTTACCCTCAACCCAGTAGTTTGAGTCAGCAAGGATACAATCCTAAAGGGTCGGATTATTGAAAGATAATGAATTAAGTTATTAATGCAAATTGTGGTAGGCCCCGCTTTTGGCGGTGACGTTACCCTCGGCTAAGTAGTCTGAGTCAGCAAGGATACAGTCCTAAATAGCCGGGTTATAGTATTAATAGTAGTTAACTTATGAGGGGGTCAAAGAGTTTGGATCCCCGCCATCCAATACCTATGGGCATTGAAGGAGATCCTACTAAATTTGACCCAGGTCCCAAGCAGGACCTCTAAACGCTGAACAAGGGCAAGACCCTTACCAAACCGTTCCCTTAACCCCCGACCAGGTAGCCAACATACCTCCATATAGACCGTGGAGATATGAATGGTGAAAATCTTTTATTTTATATAGACAGTAAAATAATGCCAAGACACCACGGACAAACGATAAGGAAAGATCACCTTCAACATAGGTAACTAGTTATTAAAGTCATTAATACAAAACCAAATAAAAAGTGCAAAAGATTAAAAATAAAAAGTATTATACTAAACACTTGTCTTCACCAAGTGATGTAAGAGACTTAGGCAAACATGGCCTTGATTGTCAAGAACTCTTACTATCAATCTTGGATCCCGAGACGACTCACACACTCTACGATGGACAATGGATGATGGTGGTGGATGATGGTGTTATGGTGGTGGTGGGTGGTGGATGAAGTGTGAGAGAGGTGGTGTGCCAAGGGATGAGAGGAAATGAAGCCAAGCTCCTCTATTTATAGGCTGAACAGAAGGCTGGACACGGCCCCGTGTCCGCTGGACACGGCCCCGTGTCCGCTGGACACGGCCCCGTGCCCGTCTGACATTCTCTCTCTTCATTAATTGTAATTCGCAATTACAATTAATGCGCCTGCTGTACTTTCACCACGCCCCCGTGCCCGCTGGACACGGCCCCGTGGTGGGCAATGGAAGCTTCTACTGGTTTGTCTTTTCTGCTGCTTCCTGGGCACGCCCCCGTGTTCGTTGGACACGGGGCGTGTTCAGACTCTGTTTCTTCTCCTTTGCCTTGGGAGGTGTCGTTGAGGGTCCGGGCAGTCTACTTTTGTTCCTTTTCTTGTATTTATGCTAGAATTAGTTGTCTTTTTGCTTCTTTTGTGATTTTGAGCTCATTTCATCCTGAAAATACAAAAGGAAGACAAAAACACTCTTTTTCCAACATTAGTACTTAAAAAGGGTTAGTTTTATGCCTTAATTGATGTGATTTATATGTTGTATTTTACACACATCACCTATGCTTCTCGACAGTTAACGGTACATGAAAAGAATTACACCACCCACGACTTGGAGTTGGGTGCCGTTGTATTCGCACTGAAGCTATGGAGGCACTATTTATATGGCATCAAGTGTGTGATCTATTCTGATCACAAGAGCCTCCAGCATCTGTTTAACCAAAAGGATTTGAACATGAGGCAGCGACGATGGATGGAAACTTTGAATGATTATGATTGCGAAATAAGATACCATCCTGGCAAGGCAAATGTAGTCACTGATGCCTTGAGTCGAAAGGAAAGGGTGAAGCCTATAAGAATCAATGCAAAGAGCATTGAGATAAAGAAGAGTTTGAATGAAAGGTTGTTAGCTGCACAGAAGGAAGCTGTGCTAGAAGCTAACTATCCTAATGAAAAGCTAGGAGTAACTGAAGAACAGTTATCCTATGGAAAGGACGGAATTCTAAGGTTAAATGGACGAATATGGGTTCCAGTTTATAGAGGACTTCTGTCACGGCCCTCGGCCCCGTTTTGACCCGGTCCAGGGCCGCGAGGCAGGAAATCCCGTGGTATTTAATTTAGGTGACAGCGGAAGTCTTTTTAATACAGGATCTTTTAATATTAAAACTGTCTGTTTTCATAATTTAGGGATAAATCCCATAATTTACAATAAGGTGATTTCACTGGGAAATCTTTATTTCTCAAAACATGTTTCTTTATTTGTTTACATTGAGCCGCTTCTCTAAGCTTGTAGTGCTTCACGACACTTTTTCTTGGATCACAACAGATCACCTGAAACATGTTTGAAAAAGGTTTTGTCAGCAGGGAAATACTGAGTGAATCATTCATTTTAAATAAAATGACACGTTGTTATAATATACAGTATTAAGAGCGATTACAATGCTTTGATTTGAGTTATCTTGTCAGTAGTTTCTTGCACAATTTCTGGACCTGATAATTGGCTTTCTCCTATTTCTGCCCAACAAACTGGGGTTCTGCACTTGCGTCCATACAGTGCTTCGAATGGAGCAGCTTCGATGCTTGAATGATAACTATTGTTATAGGAGAATTCAATTAAGGGTAAGTGGCTATCCCAATTACCACCAAAATCAATTACACATGCTCGAAGCATGTCTTCCAGGGCTTGTATCGTCCTTTCACTTTGTCCATCTGTTTGTGGATGATATGATGTACTCAAATTTAGTCGGGTTCCCATTGCTTTCTGGAAGCTAGTCCAGAAATGAGAAGTGAAACGACTATCCCTATCTGATACAATGGAGAGTGGAACTCCATGTAAAGATACTACTTCGTCTACATACAACTTTGCTAACCTTTCCATGCTAAAGGTTTCTTTCATAGGTAGGAAATGAGCTGATTTGGTTAATCGATCCACAATTACCCAAATCACATCGTTACCTTTTTTGGTTCTGGGTAACTTAGTAACAAAATCCATTGTTATGAGTTCCCATTTCCATACAGGCATTTCTAGCTGTTGTAGTAGTCCTGAAGGTTTCTGATGTTCCGCTTTTACTTGTGAACAGGTAAGACATTTAGATACATAACTAGCTATATCCTTTTTCATACCTATCCACCAGAAATTATTTCTTAAATCTTGGTACATCTTATTATTACCTGGATGCATGGTATACCTAGATTTATGGGCTTCCTCTAAAATCTTATTTCTTAATTCTCCTTGCTTAGGTACCCAAATTCATTTCTTGTGGAATCTCCAAATTCCATCACTTCCTTGTTCCAGTTCCTTTACATATCCTTTCATTTCTTCAGCATCGTCCTTGATTGCGGTTTCTTGAATTTTCTTCAATTGCTCCATTAAATCTACTTCTAGATTTAATCTAAGAGCACGGACTCGCTTTTGCTTCTCCTAATACTTACGACTTAAGGCATCTGCGACTACGTTTGCCTTTCCCTCGTGATATTGAATATCACATTCGTAATCACTTAGAATTTCCATCCATCTTCTTTGCCTCATGTTCAATTCTTTTTGCCCAAATATGTACCTTAAGCTTTTGTGATCTGTATAAACAGTAAACTTACTTCCGTACAGATAGTGTCTCCAAATCTTAAGGGCAAAAACTATAGCTCCTAATTCTAAATCATGAGTCGTGTAGTTTTCCTCGTGCTTCTTCAATTGTCTGGAAGCATACGCAATTACCTTTTTGCGTTGCATCAACACACATCCGAATCCTAATTTTGAAGCATCACAATATACTTCAAAATCTTCTGTTCCTTCGGGTAAAGCTAAAATTGGAGCATTTGTTAACCTTTGCTTTAAAATCTTAAAAGCTTCTTCTTGTCTAGGTCCCCATTCAAACTTAACTGCTTTACAGGTCAGCTTAGTTAAGGGTACAACTATTTTGGAAAAATCCTTAATGAAGCGTCTATAGTATCCAGCTAAGCCTAAAAAACTTCTAATTTCCATAGCTGTTTGCGGGACCTTCCATTTGGTGATTGCTTCTATTTTAGAAGGATCTACGTGAATTACTTCGTGATTCACCAGGTGACCTAAAAATTGCACTTCTGGTAACCAGAATTCACACTTCGAGAATTTGGCATAAAGCTTTTCTTTTCTTAACAAAGTTAAGAGTGCATGCAGGTGCTCGCAATGTTCTTCCTGACTTTTGGAATAAATAAGTATATTGTCGATGAATACGATTACAAATTTATCCAAATATGGTTTACAGATCCGATTCATCATGTCCATAAACGCTGCTGGGGCATTTGTTAGTCCAAAGGGCATGACTGTAAACTCATAATGGCCATACCTAGTTCTGAAAGCAGTTTTAGGTATGTCTTCTTCTTGTACTTTCAGCTGGTGATATCCAGATCTTAAGTCTATCTTAGAAAACTACCTAGCACCTTGAAGTTGATCAAAAAGATCATCAATTGTAGGTAATGGGTATCGATTCTTAATTGTAACTTTATTTAGTTCCCTATAATCGATACACATTCTCATCGATCCATCTTTCTTTTTCACAAACAACACTGGTGCTCCCCATGGGGATGAACTAGGTTGTATAAATCCCTTGCTTAATAATTCATCTAACTGCTTTTTCAATTCTAGCATTTCGGTGGGTGCTAATCGATAAGATGCCTTGGCTATTGGTGTAGTACCCGGAATTAGATGAATTCTAAACTCTACTTCTCTATCGGGTGGTAACCCAGGTAATTCTTCTAGAAAGACATCTGGGTATTCTGAGACTATAGGGATGTCCTGGAGTTCCTTACTTTTAGTGTTAATGATTACAGAAATCATATACACCATTTCTTGTTTTCTTGAATAACTAGCCAACTTCATTACTGAAATGAATTTCAGTGGCTTTCGAGGTTTATCTCCTGTAATTAAAATGGCCTCTCCTGTGGGAGTACGGATTTCTACGGAATTCTTATCACAAAGGATTCGAGCATGGTTGGCTATTAACCAATCCATTCCTAATACTACATCGAATCCGGCTAATTTCATAGGTAACAAGTTTGCAGAAAACTTATGGCCTAAAAGTTCTATCTTTCCTTCCTGCAACACCTTATTTATGTTAACAGAACTCTCATCTGCCGTTTCGACTGTAAAAATCTGCCTAAGGGTGGTTAAGGGTAAATTAAGAGCTTGGCAGAATGAAGTATTGAAAAAACTTTGGTTTGCACCAGAGTCAAATAATACTTTTGCATAAACGTCATGAACTAAGAATGTACCGGCTATCACATCTGGAATGAGTTCCGCTTCCCGAGTAGTCAACTGGAATGCTCGTGCATTCTTCTTGGTAGCTCCGTCGGCCGTCTTAGTTTTATTATCTGCTGGTTTTGCTAGCTTAGGGCATTTTGTTTGAAAATGTCCAGGTTCTCCACAGTTGTAGCAAATTATTGTTTTCCTTCTACATTCTTCTTCCCGGTGTCCTATAGCTTTGCAAAAGTTACAGGTCACATTACATCTTCCAAAGTGATTCTTCTTGCAATTTCTGCAAAAAGGCGGATTTGCAGCTTGCCTCGTTCCTCTCTTCTTGAATTTATTGCTATTATTACCCATACGAAATCCTTGGGTAATCTTTTGGGCCAATTCCTTCTTTCGCTCTTCTTCTCTTGCACGCACCAGCTCATCAGTTAGGGTATTAGCTAATTCCACAGCATCGTCAATAGTGCGAGGTCTCGCAGCTTTAACGATGTTACGGATTTCACTAATTAATCCCCAAACGTAACGGGAAATAAGTACCGATTCTGGCGAAGCCAGTGTTGGTACCACTCTAGCATACTCAAAGTATGTCGAAGTATAACCACGACAATCTACACCTGTCATACGATGATTTAGGAACTTATTTGTCATTTGTTCCTTTTCATATTCAGGACAATACTTTCTTTCTACAAGATTCTTAAATTCTTCCCATCTCATAGCGTAAGCCATCCTTCTACCTTTTGCTTGTAATACGGTGTTCCACCATTCTAGTGCCCCTTCTTTGAACAAATTTGACGCATACATAACCTGATCTTCTTCGGCACACTTACTTATTGTAATTACTGCTTCGGTTTTCTCTAACCAACGCAGTACTGCAGTTGCTCCTTCGTTGCCTGCAAATTCAGCAGGTTTGCAAGCAAGGAATTCTTTGTAAGTGCAACCAGGCATTGCAACTTTCATTTTCTTAGGAAGTGGAGCCTGTCGTGGATTATTATCGTCATGATTACCGCCTCATTTACACTATGACTAAAATTGTCTTCCTGAGTACGTTTACTAGGAATGATTTGTTGTGGTTCAACAGGTTTCTGAGCAGCAGCCATGATTGCAGGAATAGCATTAGCTATCCCTTGAGTGATGATATTTTCAATATCTTGTCTAGTCATATATTGGTTTTCCTGATTTTGCTCAGACTGATTCCCTTCATTAACTGGTTCATTACTAGCATTTTCCATCTAATAATTATTATAGATATAACTATTAGTATCAAATGATTGTAACTAAAACAATGGCAAGTAATCACATAAATCTTTTTTTCACAACACACATGTATAGAGTCAAAATTGTCGATGTTTCGACTTCTATTTTGTGTTATAGATTATATAGGCATCCATACACACTGCTTATCTTACACTGTTTTATTTCCCATTTTACAAAGTTATATTTTTCTACTACTGTTATTATACAAACATTCTTCCTAACCCCACTATTCTTTGGTCCACTGGCAGTTTAGTAGCGACGCTCCCTTTCGTCGTATTTCCAGGAGACTTGTTCCCCCATCTCCCGGATCCTATTCCCTGTACCTATTAGCTCTTCACCGAACTGACGAAGTTCGGCTAAGTTTTCGTTGCTCATTAGAGGATTGGGGATAGGTTCTGGATCAAACTGTGGGAGGAAGGAATAAGGACTGTTGATCATATTTTGGAATTGCCAGTCATTTGTCCACCATTCTTCCATTTGGCCTAAAGGTCGAGTGTGGATTAGGGGGTCTGGAATAGCTGGTTCCAGATTTACATGAAGTTAGTTTTCGGCCGGGTAAGGATATAGATTATTATGGATAGGGCTAATGACATCACAATTTGCCAGTAGACGGTCTATTTCGTCTTGAAAGGTGATTTCTTCAGGTTGTCTAGAGCTCTCTCCAATTTCTATTCCTTTTTGTTTAGAATCTTTCCTGATTTCTATCTCTACTGGTTTAGAACTCTCTCCGGTTTTGATTCCTTTTCCTTTGTCTATAGAGTTTTCTATTTTGGGGAGTTTCCTAGTGGCTGGCTTTCTCCTGCGCACTTTCCTCCATCCTACATATCTTCTTCTCTTTTTAGGTTTTGCTTTTTCCAGCGGTGGAGCTTGGAATTCCAGAGGTTCCTCTATGTCAGCAATATAACCAGTAAAGTCGTGGGAGACTTCAATTGGTACTGGTAGAGGTTGAGATTCTGAAATGCTTCCGATATCTCATTCATGCTGTATAGCATATATGCAAAAATGCACAAAAATGCTAAGTTAAAGCTTTGGAACAATGTTTTACAAATAAACATTGCAGTTTTATTGCATACTTATTTGTACAAAAGATAACAGGAAAGAGAACACACTAGGATTTATTTATTTATTTACTGGGTAGTAATTTTCTACTAGACCAGGCTTATGGATAGTTTAGAGGTTTGCATTCTCTGCTACGGTAGCTAGCATATAAAGATTTACCCATTTTTTCATCTAATTTGTCTTCCCAAGGTGGACTATTGCCTAATTCATGGATTTCTGGATTAAACCTCACTTTCTTTACTTGGGGTTTCTTTATTTTCTCCTGTCCCTTCTTAAGAATCGAATTTCTTTATCTGGGGTGAGAGGATTTTCATAATTTGCCTTACGGACAAAAATCCCTTCTTCCAGATCTGCTGGGTATTTGGAGGAGGTTCCTTTTTTCTGTGGGTGCAGTATCTAATGTGTGGTAGATAGCAGAAAGCTTTTGTTTACTCATACTGTAACTTAACAATTAATCAGTTAATAAAACATATTTTCACAGAATGGCAATTAGAATTCCTAAGTATTTCTCAATTACTTTAATAGGCTTAAATCAGTAGTAAGCTTATATCAGTGGCTCTGATACCACCTTTTCCTGTCACGGCCCTCGACCCCGGTTTGACCCGGTCCAGGGCCGCGAGGCAGGAATCCCGTGGTATTTAATTTAGGTGACAGCGGAAGTCTTTTTAATACAGGATCTTTTAATATTAAAACTGCCCGTTTTCATAATTTAGGGATAAATCCCATAATTTACAATAAGGTGATTTCACTGGGAAATCTTTATTTCTCAAAACATGTTTCTTTATTTATTTACATTGAGCCACTTCTTTAAGCTTGTAGTGCTTCACGACACTTTTTCTTGGATCACAACAGATCACCTGAAACATGTTTGAAAAAGGTTTTGTCAGCAGGGAAATACTGAGTGAATCATTCATTTTAAATAAAATGACACGTTGTTATAATATACAGTATTAAGAGCGATTACAATGTTTCCATATCAACCAACTACCCACAGTATTTGTCACTCGACCGGATCTGTGACTGTGGTCATATCACTGTTGGGTCCGTGCACCCACAAGTGACGTTAATCACTATTTAGGTCCGACTACCTAATAGTGTATATCATGATTTAGGCTCGCTCACCTAAAATGATACAAACAGTAGTAATGTGCACAATACCCCACATACTGGCTGTAAACTTGGCGATTACAAAGACTTAATCCCTGTAATTATAACTTTGGAAAATAATTTGGAGTATTGTAAAACAGTTGATAAAAAGAGAATGACTCACATTGCAGATTTAACGAGCAGAGTATAAGCGTACTGATTAGCCTTGATTAACCTAATTTAAATAATAATGCACACACAAACGGGTTAGTAACTAATACAGCAGTTACGACAATTCACGAGATTAAACCCTCACAATGATTTACAAGTGCAATACTTAACAATTCAGTGGATTCACAACGAATGACAGAGTATAGTCCGAGTTCGAACAGCACTCAAACATTCAAGTCGAAATCACGATGAATAACAAAGTATAAACTCAATTTGAGCAGCACTTAGACAATCGTTGGATAGTTTCAATCGATCGAACGTTGAATCGTAATAGCGATCGAGTTATTACCCTGTTTTGCGGCAGCACTTCGTGATTTGTGTGTGTTTTATAGTAATCAGCTAATATCTCGTAGTATATTTTGAATTTTAACGTCGAACAATCAACAGAATGCAAGTGCCAGGCCCCTCTATTTATACCCAAAATTGGCGCCTCCCGCTAGTCGCGGAAGAATCCATGTCACGTGCCGCGTATCGCCTGGGGTGTCCATTTAGGGTAGGGTAGGTTAGTCACTGGTATAGGCCTGGTGAGTCGACAGTTTAAGAATTCTCAATTTAGACAACGTATTCGGAGGATAATTATCAGCTAGGGTTTACCCCCCCTGAGTTTTAGGGGCCCTGATCCTGATTCTGATTGTTCCGGAAATTTTAGGGTTTATGCAGAATTACTTGGGTTTCTCAATTAGGGTTTCCTTACTAGACAATTAGCATAATAAGTATTGATTTTGGTGAGAGTTGTTACAACTCCGAGATGTTATCCTCCAGGAAGCCCACAGTTCCAAATACTCCGTTCATCCTGGAGCTGACAAGATGTACCAGGATTTGAAGGCAAACTTTTGGTGGATAGGCTTGAAGAAGTCTATAGTATGTAGCTAAATGTTTGACATGTGCGCAAGTCAAGGCTGAACATCAGAAGCTGTCAGGTTTGCTGCAACAGCCTGAACTTCCCACATGGAAGTGGGAAATGGTGACGATGGATTTCATCACCAAGTTGCCAAAGACAAGGAAAGGAAATGATACTATATGGGTGATCGTAGACAGACTGACTAAGTCAGCACATTTCCTACCCATTAAGGAGACCTATAGCTCCGACATGTTAGCCCAATTGTACGTAGATTAAATTGTATCTCTACATGGCGTGCCTGTGTCTATTATCTCTGACATAGATACTAGATACACGTCACATTTTTGGAAAAGTTTCCAACAATCTTTGGGCACGCGCTTAAATTTCAGTACGGCTTACCATCCTCAGACGGACGGGCAGAGTGAGCGTACTATCCAAACTTTAGAAGACATGCTTCGAGCATGTGTGATTGATTTGGGTGGTAGTTGGGACAACCACCTGCCATTGATCGAGTTCTCGTATAACAATAGCTACCATACCAGCATTAAGGTTGCGCCTTTTGAGGCCTTGTACGGTAGGAAGTGCAGAACGCCCGTTTGTTGGGCGGAAGTTGGAGATGTCCAACTGACAGGACCAGAAATAGTCTTTGAAACGACGGACAAGATTGTCCAGATTCGTGACCGTCTGAAAGCTGCCCGAGATAGGCAGAAAAGCTACGCAGATCTAAAGCGTAAACCTCTGAAATTCGAGGTAGGTGATAAAGTGTTGCTTAAAGTATCACCGTGGAAAGGAGTGATGCGGTTTGGTAAGAAAGGCAAGTTAAGCCCGAGATACATAGGACCATTCGAGATCATCGAACGTGTCGGATCAGTTGCCTATAAGTTAAACTTACCTAAAGAGCTCAGTGGTATTCACAATGTATTTCACATCTGCAATCTGAAGAAATGTTTCGCTGACGAATCACTAGTCATACCACATACAGATGTGCACATAGAAGAGAGCTTGAAGTTTATTGAAAAACCTGTGTCGATCGAGGATCGACAGGTTAAGAAGCTTCGAAGGAAGCATGTACTTATTGTAAAGGTAAAATGGGATGCCCGTAGAGGTCCCGAGTACACGTGGGAGGTAGAGTCCACAATGAAAGAAAAGTACCCTCATTTGTTTCAGTAAATCTCGAGGTCGAGATTTCTTTTAAGGGGGTGAGGATGTAACACCTCAAAAATTTGCGTCCTATAATGTATTGACACGTGTCATAAGCTAGAACGTGAGAAAGAATACTCTAGAGGGACTAAAGTTGACAAACATAGAAAGTATGTGAATTCAAGGATTCAGAATGTCAACAAGGTATAAATATATTTTACAGTAACCCTACATGATGCTCATACCTTCAAACGAATAAATCATGGATCATACGGAGCTAAATGTGAAAGAAAGTGAGAGATTACAAACTACAGGGGTTAAATGTGTCAACATATTTAAGTTATACCTCTGAGTGACCTTTTAGCAAACCCGAAGCTTTGTAACGGTGAATAATACTCACTAGAATGCATGATAAAAATTTCATAAAGTTTCGTTATAAAATGAGAAAGTTATGATCAAATTCGTACATGAGGGGTTAAAAGCATCAACGTTGAAAATTATGACTTTTCGGGTAATAACAAAGTGACCAAGGACTTAACAAAGTGGGTAAAAGTCTCGAGGCCCTTATACGTAAATAAGAAGGGCTCATAATGCAAAGAATGCCCTTTCGAAGAGCCAAGAGCCAACCTGCAATAAGTGAAAAGATTTGAAATCTGTCAGAATGATTCAGGCGGCCGCGTAAGGCCTTGACAAGGCTTACGCGGGCCGCGTGAGACGCCCAGATACAGAAAACGTTGGTAGCAGCACTGTTTAGCTTTTAACTGACTTTAACAGATCTTTTCAGCAGCATGGGCGACCCCTAACAATCCCTAGGCACTAGGAAACACTTGTAATGATCTGGGATCCATGCTAGACCTGCTTGTCATGATCTTAAGCAATCAAGAACACTATAAAAGGCCTTTGAGTTCAACATTGTGTTCACTCATCACTTCTGCATTTCTGGAGCTTCCTGGAGCTTAAGAGCAGACCCTAGGCCTTCCTAATCGTGCATAGGACTTCAGTAAGTATGCTTGACCTTCCTTGATTGAGTTTTTGCTTAGTTTTAGCTTAAAAGTTAAACCGTCGTAATTAATGGTTGACTTAACGATTAATCATTAATGGTCCAGTGATTAGTCGAATCAAAGGTAGTTATAAGTTGGTAATCATGTGGGCTTTAAACCCTCAAAAGGGCACCCTCTGATTCCCACTCTAACTAGATTAAATGTCGGGTCAAAGTTGTTTAGAAAAAGTCAACAGAATGCTAATTTTCGAATTAACGCATAATGAACAATGTAGAAGGCATATAACTTATTTTATCACTCATATAACTTGGTAATAAGTATAATAACTGGTCTAAGCTTGTTTGATCCGACAATTTTTTCTATTTTGACCCGGTTCGGAACCGAAAGTCGCAAAACTTTGACTTTTGCTTTGACTTCAGTTCTGACCCATTTTAGTAGAGTTTAGAAATGCCTTCTGACTTCCTTAGGACCAGGTTACATGATAGTATAACCCTCTGTGACTGGTTCATTGTTTGTCCGAGTCGTTTGCACCTTTCCGTTAAATGCTTAAATGTTGACCATAATGCCCTTTCGACCATAAAACGAGAATTTTGGAAATGTGAGAGGACAATAATCTTTGCTACTGATTTATAAACATGTCCCTGAAATTTCATATCAGTTAGAGGTCTAGAATAGGAGTTATGCTAAATAGCGCATTTAAGAAATCTTTTGTTAATTAAACGGCGCACTTAGCGTAAAGCCTATCTAAACCCAATTTCAACACCAAACCTTTTACACACTGATGTAATATAATATTTTGGGATTTTTAAAGATTTTTAATTATTTTTAACTTGCTCATAACCTAAGGTTATGACCTTGATTCGGTAAATGCCGATTATACCCTTTTTTTGGTTATAAAATGAGTTCTACATAGTATTTGACGCCAATCCAATTGCTACTGATTTCACATAATAAATTAAGTAATTTGAACCTTATAACCTGATTGGAAAACTCAGATTTCCTGTAGAACCCGGAAATCGCTTTAAATGGCCTTTTAAGCGTAAATAAACGCATAATTTGAGTTTAAAACCATTTTGTCAAGTAAGGCTTATTGCCTACTGATATAACTTGTTAAAGAAAGTGGTTTTTACTGATTACTTCAGACCCGAACATCAGAAGTACAATTAATCACTTTTATAAATCTTTAAAATGACCAAAATACCACTACGGGGCTTATTATGGGATTAAACTCGTTTTGGGCATAATGGGAGATATCCTACTGATATCACAACATAATTAGGGCATATTAACTTAGGAAACCTGTATAGGACTCTTACGGTTACCCGTTACGCTATTTACGCGTACGGTTCAGTTTATGTAACTAGTTTACATAAATTAGCCGAAACGGGTCAAACCTTGTCGTTTTTAACTCAAAATCCAGAATGTGGTTGGATTACCCATATTATAAAAGTCTTCAAACTTGTCGGGACTAAATCACATTCTATTCCGGTCTTCGCTTAATCGCGCGTTCGAACCGTATATTTCGTTAAAACTAATCGGTCTAAGTTTAGGATTAATTAAAAGACCCGTTAGGATTCTGATAGGTTATTATAAACCTTCATTCCAGAATAGGAGACCTGGTAAAAGCTACACGCACTTGCTATTTGTGATTGATACTTGCAAAGGTAAATACTTTTAACTTAATTTCCCTTATACGGGCTTGGGGTACGGTATATAAAATACCGCTTGGTCCAGCATTGAATCTTTAATCGATTAGAGGTTAAATCATTGATATGCTCCGTTTTGAAATGTTTTGTTTGCTTAAAGCCTTTGGGGGGTTAATGACCATGTCCCGGATATCATTAGCATCATCTTACGAGATGGCCACGACCTGAGCACGGGGTGTAGGCGTACACCCGTCAGTGCATAAATGAATAAATAATGTGGTGTGTCTATTGATCTTTAACCCGGTCTACGGATCGGGCTATTGAACGCGTAAGAAACATGTAAATCGTTTACAAGTATTATATTCAAATAATTATCCCAGGTTATAAAAGTTTGTGCCACGTGCATTCAAACCAATTTTATTAAACTTTTCAAAATAGTCGGTTGAATGTATTTACCAGTGTAAACTGACGTATTTTACCAAAAAGGTTAAGTGCAGGTACTACGCGAACTAGGCTGGCTTTCTCCTAGCGTCCCCAATAAGTCTCGCAAGCTTGGATGTCAAAACTGTTGAACAATGTTTCCTATTTATTTTTGATCCCCCTGTGGATTACTTTGAACTGTTGTGATACTTGATATTACAATTTACATTCGGTTGAAATATATCTATCTTTTGCTTCCGCTGTGCATTTAAATATTGTGTTGCTTGACTGTAATGTTACCAACTACGTCACGATAATCCCCCACCGGACCCACCGGTGAAACGTGAAAATATCGGGGTATGACAATACTAATTATATCCATCAACCGCAACTCGATTATGGTTGTGTACGTTAGACAAACCTTATCTTTTTCATTGATTTTTTCCGGTATAGCATTTTAACCAAAACGACCCATTAGTAGGCATTAAGCCAAAAGGCTTACGCCTCCACTTTTATGCTACCGAAATGTTTATTGCAATTATAAGAATCATTTTTATTCTACCTTTAAGGGTAGTTTGTCCGATTCATCATCCGGGGCATTTTAGTCAACTTTAGCCCTTTTGCAATCGGGGGACCTTTAAAGGTTTAGATTAAAATAGTGGGCGTTTGAACTTGTTATAAAATTATCAAACATTTTTATGTTAACCACTATTTTATTGACAAAACATCGGCATGAACCGCATCGAACATTTCATAAAAATGTATAAAAATTACCAAACATTATTTATGTTGTTAAACAACTTCTGGCCAAATATTGTGTCAAAACTTAATGGTTAAGACTTCGAAATAATTTCTGCAAGTAGCGGAACTGTTGTTGTCAACAACTAATTTATTGACAAAACATCCGCGAAAACCACGTCAAACAACTTTAGAAAAATCTATAACAATTACCAAACATCATTTATGTGGCCAAATATCGTATCAAAACTCGATGGTTAAGACCTCGAAATAATTTCTGCAAGTAGCGAAACTGTTGTTGTCAACAACTAATTTATTGACAAAACAATCGCGAAAACCTTATCAAACAACTTTAGGAAAATCTATAAAATTACCAAACATCATTTATGTTTGTAAACAACTTCTGGCCAAATATCGTGTTAAAACTCGATGGTTAAGAACTCGAAATAATTTATGCAAATAGTGGAACTGTTGCTGTCAACAACTAATTTATTGACAAAACATCCGCGAAAACCTCGTCAAACAACTTTAGAAAAATCTATAAAAATTTCCAAACATCATTTATGTTTTTAAACAGCTTCTGTTCTAAGAGTTGTAAAGTTTACTTACTTTGCATCCGATAATGCTTTTTCCCACGTCTTTGATCCGTTTGACCCGTTCCTTTCCAAGCTTCCACCTAGCTTGTCAAGTGTCAACTATCATTTAACATTCGCAAGATGGTTAGATTAGTCATCCTTTATCACGGCTATCCCACCTTACGGACTTTATGTCAAAATTACCATTTGATCCTATCATAGGTCAGTTTGACTTTTAAAAGTCAAACTTCCTATTAACTTATGTAAATGCACTAATAAGTTCAACAACTCATTTAGGCATTCTATCAAATACTCGGTAGTCATTATTTTTACACCACCATTTTAACTAAGTTACTCAACCAAATTCATCTCATTTCCTTCACTTTAACAAGTTCATGCAATTATTAACATCAAGTTAACTTAGTTTTTAATTACCAATACTAGTTCATCCATCTATCATGCTAGAACTAAGGATTTTCATCTCTATGTAAAAATCCATTTCATGATATTATTATACATTCATCCGAACACCTAATATAATCAAATTCCTTATACAAACTAGTAAACATGATGATTTCAAGCATATTTTACACCAATAACACATAATTTCATCAAATTATACAAAACCCATTTCATTTCATGTATAAACACTGTAAATTCTCTAAATTGTTCATGTATTTCACTCATACAAATAAACATGGTGGTTATAAACCTTACAACACTATCAATTTCATCATATCATCTAAACTCATTTTAGTCATATATGAATACATGCTTAAACCTTTAAATTGTTTGAGTATATCACATATACTAGCATGTGTGATGATTATAAACATAATTTCATCATCAATTTCATCAAACTATCAATTTCATGACCTAAGGTTACCACCTTCGCACAAAATTCATCATTTCAAGTTTTGTAACATACCTTCAGCTTGTCAAGCCTAGATGATCTCGAATCTAAGGTCATGCATCGATTTCACCATGAATCTTTCTTCAATTTGGACATTTTCTCAAGATTTTGGAAGAGTCTTCTTCCCCCCTCTCTCTATACACAACCTACACACACACACACACACACACACTTTTGTGTGTGTGTTTTGTGTTATTATCTTTAGGTTTCCATCCATTTGCTCATAACCCATTTTAGCCCCTATGGTTTGGTTTTGTTATGATTAGGACACCATTCCCTCTTTTATCCACATATCTCATGTATTTAACTAGGTTAAATATTCCTAGTTAAATTACTAGTTTTCGAGGAGATTAACAACCCGACTTAATTCAAGCCCCTATGACCCGAGCCTTTTATAGACTTTTACTTACTAAAAAGTATTTGTTCACTTTTTACTTAACATTATATTTATTTAATTAAATCCCAATGTTTATCTGGTATAAATATTTTACCATAACGGTATTTTACCCGCTCTTCGATATTAACGTGGTTTTATTACCAACCCGTTTTTGGGGTGTTACACAAAGAAACTCGTGAAAAAATGATATGCGCCCACATCCACTTCCCCACATAATTTACAAATTGAAGAACGAGAAACAAACCCCTTTTTTTAAACCTCCCATCATTGCTAATCGGTTTTGCACTCCATGCCATCCACAAAATATTTACTTTCTTTAGAGCCCATTTAACCCATTTGTAAGGGTAAAACAGAATCGCCAAATGGTTTAGAGAGTCACGAACTTAACTCACCGAGAAACTTCCATCACTTGCGGGTTTCCAAATCCACTTATCAAACCAGTTTTCCAAAGTAATTGTTTATATTATATTTGTTTGTTGTTGTAATTGATGGATCTGGGCAGCCGCATGTGGAGTATTTTTCCATTCTCGTTCAACCATCCTTGCTTCGATTGATACACACTTTTGTTTTTCCAAGCCAAACAAATCCGGAAATATATTCCTCAAAGGTCCATCCCCAACCCACAAATCTAGCAACGATGGGGTCCTTGACGTCTTAATGACATTTGTTCCTCTCATAATCTTACCGTGTGCAAAGGGATTCCACAGACTGAGTACCTTATTGTAATTTCAGTGGTGCCGGCGAGGGCGACGACACTTAAATTACTATTGGCAGTCAAGGGGTTCCGCAGGTTACTAAGTTTAAGTATATAAAAATCGTTTGTCTAAAGGGATGGGGAGATAGATAGCGATGTAGGACATCGCATCCAGGCCGGTTGGTGTAGGTGGAAAGCAGCAACTGGGGTTTTGTGCGACAAAAGGTTCCTAACTAAATTAAAGGGGAACCTTTATAAGGTTGCGATTAGACCTGCTATGTTGTATGGGACAGACTATTGGTCAATTAAGAAAGCACAAGCGCGCAAGATGGAGGTAGCAGAAATGAGAATGTTAAGGTGGATGTGTGGGCATACAAGGTTAGACTAGATAAGTAATGAGGATTTTAAGGAAAGGTTAGGAGTAGCTATTATTTCGGATAAGATAAAGGAGGGAAGATTAAGATGGTTTGGGCATGTGAAGAGGAGACAATTGATAGCACCAGTTAGAGCAGTAGAAGGCTTAACTGTGGAAGGGAGGAGGAGTCGAGGTAGGCCCAAGTTGACTTGGGATGAGCGGATTAGGAAAGTTTTTCTAGAGTTACACCTCTCTGAGGACATGGTCCAGGATAGGGGTCTATGGAGATGTATGATTAAGGTTAAGAACTTTTAGGAGTAGATTCATTAGGTCTGAGCATTGGAACAGATGTTCAACGTCTATTTATGGTCTAGGCAGATTGTGCATTGATTGTGTTTTGCATATATGTTACCTATCCACCATTTTTTATTATTATTATTATTATTATTATTATTATTATTATTATTATTATTATTATTTTAAGATATGTGTGGTTTCACGCTTTTCTACTATATGTTTTTGGTGTCGAGGGTTTCTCTGGAAGCAGTCTTTCTATCCTTAGTGATAGAGGTAAGGTGTGCCTATATCTCACTCTCCTCAGATCCTACCAATAGCTTTGCTATTTGTGGGATTTACTGAGTTCGATTAATTGATTGATAATCTTACCGTGTACGCACATGTGTAGAAAGAGTGAAAGAGAGGTGTATCCTAGTTCTTTACTAATATCCTATTGTAGACAAAAAAAATCATATAAACAAGTTTTCCTTTAACCAATTTTCTTAAAAACACTTTAGTTTTTATATGGATATTAGATTCAACCAGGTTCTAACCAATAGCAATTTTATTTTATTTTTTTGCTTTGGTTCAAACAAGTTTTGTTTAGAATCATTGTTGGTGTAGTGCTTCATGTTAATAGTTCTATCTTTACATTCAAACTAGTTTTGCTCGCAAACGTTGTTTAATAAACAATTTCTTTCTTATACAATTTATTTTCGGAAACACTTTTGGAGTTTTAAAATCGTGCATGTTGAAACATGATTCAAGATATGTTTTGATTGTATATACAATTTGGGGATAAATTGATTTCCTTTATATATATTATGAAAACAATGCTAGATTATATAGGAACTATAAATAGTTTTACAAAACCGTTTGTGGGTATAATACTATTGTATCAAAAATATCCTAAACTAGTCATCTTTTATGAGGAATTAAAATGGAGTTATAAAAACCTTGTTCTACTTTGACTAAGATTGCCAAACACCATATACGAACGACTTGCTACTTATAGAAGTACTTTGCCTTAATTGTTCTATAAATCTTTCAAAATAGAATATGGAAATATTTGACCAAAGGCCATTTGGTCCTATCATGGCTTTTTCATGGGAGGTCGTGGGGTGGAGTCCCGTCTGGACCACGCTCTGCTCTTCAAACAGAAGAGTGATCCATTTGTCAAGGTGTTAAAGGGTGTCCTAGGTCTTTGTAGTTAAAAAAAAGAATATGGAAACGCTTTAAAAATGGAATTTAATAAGGTTATTTGCTTAGAAAACATGATTTTCAAATTTTGCCAGATAACATATTTTAAGAAAACTAGTTTAAAAAAATCAAACAAATTGGTGTTTGGATGTTTAGATTAAGATGAAAAGTGAATATCATCTTGTGTACCCTTTGTTGGTTCAACCCTTCAGATCAAAGTGTTGTTTAGTGAATGAAATGGATTTAATAAGCAAACTTTTTACTTCTGAAATTGATTGCTTACATTCATACTCAAACCCTAACTTAAACAGACTCTTGCGACGTGATGTATCTGAACAAATCCAACTAAGCCCATTAACCCACGACTTAACTCAACTAAACAAATGGACCCACGACCCAATTAAACACTACAAACATTAGAAACATGTGACTTAAAATAAAAACCCTGTTGACCAATTCTAATTATTTGACCCGTACCGTTGACCTGATCAAGATTATTCCCAACACCCTTATGTATGAAGAAATCATGGGAAAGACTTTTGATGCACAACAACATGAGAACCATAGTTCATGTATGGCTAACATTTTTTTTTGAACGCTCAATATAAATCTTATTATATCACCAACTTAACAAGAAGCTAAAACAAACGCATATCTCGCAACCAACTACAGAAAAAGTCCTACAGCAGAGGACACGGGCAAAACAAAAGAAGTATACAAAGATATCAAAGTTCTCCAAGTAATAGAAAGTTCTTTGGATCTGCATCTAATCCACAGAAAACCTATGGATTTTACTTATTCAATAACTTTCGCAATTATCGGGGGAGTTTGATTAATCGCCAACTGGTTACAGAATGCTCCATATCGTAATAAGGATGACTGCATGGACTGCTTTTTTCCTCTTCTTGGAACCTTGAACCAAAGCATGAATGGCCAAAATGTCTATAATACTTGGAGCAATGTGGTTGTTGGTCTAGTTTTACAAATTGTTGTATGTACTATGGCTATTAGCGAGAAACGTGGTATTAACTGTGGTCGTCAGATAATAACAATCGACCTAGGAACGATAGAACTATGATAATATACTAGCATGTACCCTACTCTTAGTATAACTTTTCCATGTTCCTAGCATATGATAATATACTAGATGTATCCTACTCTTAGTATACATTCTCCGTGTTTCTAGCGTATATAAAGATATGATGTTTTCAAGCAATTAGTTGTATATGAGGACTAGATAATAGATATTGGTGATAAAATCACCATTGTGTCCATAAGAAGGCCTTTCTTGTTCATTGTTGTTCTATTGACAATATAAGGATTGTATGGACTCATGATCTCACAAGAGCATTAAAAAGTCCTTAAAATATCATATAACGAGAGTGTTTAGAGCATCAAAACTATTTGATTTTAATGTCACGAAGTCATCAATGCATATTGTTTATGCTTAATAATTCCAGTGTGTAATTTTGTATTTAGCCAGTAACTTCATAATAACTGTTACATAGAAAGTTCATAAAAGGATAGAAGTATGTCATTTTATTTGAGTGTGCCTATTGGCACACTAAAGTGCCTATTGGCACACCAAACTCTAGCAAAAGTTAGGGTTTATCTACGCTGCGTATTGGTCAATACGCAGCCTATAAGGTAAACCCTAGACGCTGCGTATTGACCAATACGCAGCGTAGATAAACCATAGATCTCAGTGCCTGATTACCAATCATTGCACAGAAAACAAGGTCCCTATACGCTGCGTATTGACCAATACGCAGCGTATACAAAACTGATGCTCATTTGGGGTCATTTTGGTAGGTTTGAAGTGTCAAATTTTTGCCAGGTTTCTATACGCTGCGTATTGACCAATACGCAGCATATATAAACTTGGTAAAATTTGACACTTCATACCTGGAAACATTTTGTGTCAATTTCAGAAACATAAGGGACCATTATTGTAAATCCTGGAAACATCAGGGACCATTTATCTAAATTATCAAACATCAGGGACCATTTTTGTAATTTTATGAAACTTCAGGGACCATTTTTGTAATTTTATGAAACTTCAGGGACCATTTTTATAAAAAATGAAACACCAGGGACCAAAGTGTAAATATATATAAAATCAGAATAAAAGGGGGTCTTCTTTAAAGAACCGGCCCTTAGCATGAATCGAACTCGTGACCTTTCATTTAGAACCGTAACGCCTTAACCAGTTTATCCTCCGTTCCGGAGCTGTTAGAACATGGAACTTAATTCTTATATGCAGTGACTACTAATACGCTGCGTATTGACCTATACGCAGCGTATACTGACAGTTAGTATACGCTGCGTATTGGTCAATACGCAGCGTATAAAGCCTTCTAAACTTTAAATTCACACAGAACCTGTTATGTTCCAGAGACACTCGTTAGAACATGGAACTTAATTCTTATATTTTTTTTATTATTTAGTCGACGTCGTCCGTAAGGCGCGTACGGGCCTAACGAGCGTCGAAACTAAGCCCGTCGTTAAACGGACTTAATTTCGACGCTCGTTAGGCCCGTACGCGCCTTACGGACGACGTCGACTAAATAATATTTTTTTTATTATTTAGTCGACGTCGTCCGTAAGGCGCGTACGGGCCTAACGAGCGTCGAAACTAAGCCCGTCGTTGCCCGTTAGGCCCGTACGCGCCTTACGGATGATAAATTTACAAAAATGGTCCCTGAGGTTTGATGTGTTTACAAAATTGGTCCCTGAGGTTTGATGAATTTACAAAAATGGTCCCTGGTGTTTCCAGGATTTACACAAATGGTCCCTGGTCAATTTCTGAAACACAAGGGACCATTTTTGTAAATCCTGGAAACACCAGGGACCTTTTTGTAAATTCATCAAACCTCAGGGACCAATTTTGTAAACACATCAAACCTCAGGGACCATTTTTGTAAATTTATCATCCGTAAGGCGCGTACGAGCCTAACGGGCAACGACGGACTTAGTTTCGACGCTCGTTAGGCCCGTACGCGCCTTACGGACGACGTCGACTAAATAATATTTTTTTTATTATTTAGTCGACGTCGTCCGTAAGGCGCGTACGGGCCTAACGAGCGTCGAAACTAAGTCCGTCGTTAAAATTTTAACGACGGGCTTAGTTTCGACGCTCGTTAGGCCCGTACGCGCCTTACGGACGACGTCGACTAAATAATATTTTTTTTTATTATTTAGTCGACGTCATCCGTAAGGCGCGTACGGGCCTAACGAGCGTCGAAACTAAGTCCGTCGTTGCCCGTTAGGCCCGTACGCGCCTTACGGATGATAAATTTACAAAAATGGTCCCTGAGGTTTGATGAATTTACAAAAATGGTCCCTGGTGTTTCCAGGATTTAATAAAATGGTCCCTTGTGTTTCAGAAATTGACCAGGGACCATTTTTGTAAATCCTGGAAACACCAGGGACCATTTTTGTAAATTCATCAAACCTCAGGGACTAATTTTGTAAACACATCAAACCTCAGGGACCATTTTTGTAAATTTATCATCCGTAAGGCGCGTACGGGCCTAACGGGCAACGACGGACTAAGTTTCGACGCTCGTTAGGCCCGTACGCGCCTTACGGACGACGTCGACTAAATAATATTTTTTTTATTATTTAGTCGACGTCGTCCGTAAGGCGCGTACGGGCCTAACGAGCGTCGAAACTAAGCCCGTCGTTAAACGGACTTAGTTTCGACGCTCGTTAGGCCCGTACGCGCCTTACGGACGACGTCGACTAAATAATATTTTTTTTTATTATTTAGTCGACGTCGTCCGTAAGGCGCGTACGGGCCTAACGAGCGTCGAAACTAAGTCCGTCGTTGCCCGTTAGGCCCGTACGCGCCTTACGGATGATAAATTTACAAAAATGGTCCCTGAGGTTTGATGAATTTACAAAAATGGTCCCTGGTGTTTCCAGGATTTAATAAAATGGTCCCTTGTGTTTCAGAAATTGACCAGGGACCATTTTTGTAAATCCTGGAAACACCAGGGACCATTTTTGTAAATTCATCAAACCTCAGGGACTAATTTTGTAAACACATCAAACCTCAGGGACCATTTTTGTAAATTTATCATCCGTAAGGCGCGTACGGGCCTAACGGGCAACGACGGACTTAGTTTCGACGCTCGTTAGGCCCGTACGCGCCTTACGGACGACGTCGACTAAATAATATTTTTTTTATTATTTAGTCGACGTCGTCCGTAAGGCGCGTACGGGCCTAACGAGCGTCGAAACTAAGCCC
Source organism: Helianthus annuus (assembly GCF_002127325.2). Taxonomy (NCBI): domain Eukaryota; kingdom Viridiplantae; phylum Streptophyta; class Magnoliopsida; order Asterales; family Asteraceae; genus Helianthus; species Helianthus annuus. The sequence goes on along the minus strand of NC_035437.2, from coordinate 146,229,536 downwards.
GTCGTTAAACGGACTTAGTTTCGACGCTCGTTAGGCCCGTACGCGCCTTACGGACGACGTCGACTAAATAATATTTTTTTTATTATTTAGTCGACGTCGTCCGTAAGGCGCGTACGGGCCTAACGAGCGTCGAAACTAAGTCCGTCGTTGCCCGTTAGGCCCGTACGCGCCTTACAGATGATAAATTTACAAAAATGGTCCCTGAGGTTTGATGAATTTACAAAAATGGTCCCTGGTGTTTCCAGGATTTAATAAAATGGTCCCTTGTGTTTCAGAAATTGACCAGGGACCATTTTTGTAAATCCTGGAAACACCAGGGACCATTTTTGTAAATTCATCAAACCTCAGGGACTAATTTTGTAAACACATCAAACCTCAGGGACCATTTTTGTAAATTTATCATCCGTAAGGCGCGTACGGGCCTAACGGGCAACGACGGACTTAGTTTCGACGCTCGTTAGGCCCGTACGCGCCTTACGGACGACGTCGACTAAATAATATTTTTTTTATTATTTAGTCGACGTCGTCCGTAAGGCGCGTACGGGCCTAACGAGCGTCGAAACTAAGCCCGTCGTTAAACGGACTTAGTTTCGACGCTCGTTAGGCCCGTACGCGCCTTACGGACGACGTCGACTAAATAATATTTTTTTTTATTATTTAGTCGACGTCGTCCGTAAGGCGCGTACGGGCCTAACGAGCGTCGAAACTAAGTCCGTCGTTGCCCGTTAGGCCCGTACGCGCCTTACGGATGATAAATTTACAAAAATGGTCCCTGAGGTTTGATGAATTTACAAAAATGGTCCCTGGTGTTTCCAGGATTTAATAAAATGGTCCCTTGTGTTTCAGAAATTGACCAGGGACCATTTTTGTAAATCCTGGAAACACCAGGGACCATTTTTGTAAATTCATCAAACCTCAGGGACTAATTTTGTAAACACATCAAACCTCAGGGACCATTTTTGTAAATTTATCATCCGTAAGGCGCGTACGGGCCTAACGGGCAACGACGGACTTAGTTTCGACGCTCGTTAGGCCCGTACGCGCCTTACGGACGACGTCGACTAAATAATATTTTTTTTATTATTTAGTCGACGTCGTCCGTAAGTCGCGTACGGGCCTAACGAGCGTCGAAACTAAGCCCGTCGTTAAAATTTTAACGACGGGCTTAGTTTCGACGCCCGTTAGGCCCGTACGCGCCTTACGGACGACGTCGACTAAATAATATTTTTTTTATTATTTAGTCGACGTCCTCCGTAAGGCGCGTACGGGCCTAACGAGCGTCGAAACTAAGCCCGTCGTTAAACGGCCTTAGTTTCGACGCTCGTTAGGCCCGTACGCGCCTTACGGACGACGTCGACTAAATAATAAAAAAAAATATTATTTAGTCGACGTCGTCCGTAAGGCGCGTACGGGCCTAACGAGCGTCGAAACTAAGTCCGTCTTATATGTAGTAACTGCGTACAGGCCGAGTGTCTCTGGAATATAACAGGTTCTGTGTGAATTTAAAGTTCAGAAGGCTTTATACGCAGCGTATTGACCAATACGCAGCATATACAAAACTGATGCACATTTGGGGTCATTTTGGTAGGTTTGAAGTGTCAAATTTTTGCCAGGTTTCTATACGCTGCGTATTGGCCAATACGCAGCGTATATAAACTTAGTAAAATTTGACACTTCATACCTGAAAACATTTTGTGTCAATTTCTGAAACATAAGGGACCATTATTGTAAATCCTGGAAACATCAGGGACCATTTATCTAAATTATCAAATATTAGGGACCATTTTTGTAATTTCATGAAACTTCAGGGACCATTTTTATAAAAAATGAAACACCAGGGACCAAAGTGTAAATATATATAAAATCAATATAAAATGGGGGTCTTCTTTAAAGAACCGGCCCTTAACATGTATCGAACTCGTGACCTATCATTTAGAACCGTAACGCCTTAACCAGTTTATCCTCCGTTCCGGAGCTGTTAGAACATGGAACTTAATTCTTATATGTAGTAACTGCTAATACGCTGCGTATTGACCTATACGCACCGTATACTGACACTTCGTATACGCTGCGTATTGGTCAATACGCAGCGTATAAAGCCTTCTGAACTTTAAATTCACACAGAACCTGTTATATTCCAGAGACACTCGTTAGGCCTGTACGCAGTTACTACATATAAGACAGACTTAGTTTCGACGCTCGTTAGGCCCGTACGCGCCTTACGGACGACGTCGACTAAATAATATTTTTTTTTATTATTTAGTCGACGTCGTCCGTAAGGCGCGTACGGGCCTAACGGGCGTCGAAACTTTTAACGACGGACTTAGTTTCGACGCCCGTTAGGCCCGTACGCGCCTTACGTACGACGTCGACTAAATAATATTTTTTTTCTTATTTAGTCGACGTCGTCCGTAAGGCGCGTACGGGCCTAACGGGCGTCGAAACTAAGCCCGTTGTTAAAATTTTAACGACGGACTTAGTTTCGACGCTCGTTAGGCCCGTACGCGCCTTACGGACGACGTCGACTAAATAATATTTTTTTTATTATTTAGTCGACGTCATCCGTAAGGCGCGTACGGGCCTAAAGGGCAACGACGGACTTAGTTTCGACGCTCGTTAGGCCCGTACGCGCCTTACGGACGACGTCGACTAAATAATATTTTTTTTATTATTTAGTCGACGTCGTCCGTAAGGCGCGTACGGGCCTAACGAGCGTCGAAACTAAGCCCGTCGTTAAAATTTTAGCGACGGGCTTAGTTTCGACGCTCGTTAGGCCCGTACGCGCCTTACGGACGACGTCGACTAAATAATATTTTTTTTATTATTTAGTCGACGTCATCCGTAAGGCGCGTACGGGCCTAACGGGCAACGACGGACTTAGTTTCGACGCTCGTTAGGCCCGTACGCGCCTTACGGACGACGTCGACTAAATAATATTTTTTTTATTATTTAGTCGACGTCATCCGTAAGGCGCGTACGGGCCTAACGGGCAACGACGGACTTAGTTTCGACGCTCGTTAGGCCCGTACGCGCCTTACGGACGACGTCGACTAAATAATATTTTTTTTATTATTTAGTCGACGTCGTCCGTCAGGCGCGTACGGGCCTAACGGGCAACGACGGACCTAGTTTCGACGCTCGTTAGGCCCGTACGCGCCTTACGGACGACGTCGACTAAATAATATTTTTTTTATTATTTAGTCGACGTCGTCCGTAAGGCGCGTACGAGCCTAACGAGCGTCGAAACTAAGTCCGTAACGACAAAACACTTTAAATAACCTGCCAGAATTTTTTATAACCTGCCTGAATTTCAAAATATAACATTTCAAAATATGTGAAACTGTTTACACCGAAGTTTGATATATACATAACAAAATACATTACAAAGTTTGTACATACATAACAAAATGATAAAATACTACTGCTGCTGCTCCTGATGCTGCTGCTGCTGCTCCTGATGCTGCTGCTGCTGCTCCTGATGCTGCTGCTGCTGCCGCTGATGCTGATCCCAGTCCGCATCCGCAATGAAGGGTAGTGGAGGTAACCCGTCATGCTGTCGCTGCTGCTGCAGCGCCGCAGCCACCCACTCTAACAAATAATTGTTTCTCTCAACGTTTCGAAGCAGCCGCTCATGTGACGGGTCAGGACCGGGCATAACATGGCGTGGGAACTGGGGCGCCCCGGGTGGTCCACGCGGCTGTGGTGGCCGCGGAAGAACGGCGGCCGGGTCATGCGGCTCCGGCGGCTCCGGATCCCGCGGGGGATAAATCAGAGGGAACTCTTCTGGCAGTTCCTTAAGCTGGTATTGCGTGCCGTCCAGATTCTTTAACCGCTTCCCGCATGGAAAGTCTTTCGTAATATGCATCCCGTTTATTGTGTTCATCCCCATCTGCTTTGGCTGTGCCGCCGGGCCTACACGGCCGCGGTCGTTCTCCGGATGATAGCCCAACGAATGGGCTATCTTGGTCACGTAAGCGCCGCCGAATAGCATTCCGCGCTCCTGTCGATGATGCGCGGAGGCGAAATACTGCGCCAACCCGTAGGCGAGAGCGCACGGCCTCTTGTATAAGAGGCAATACAAAAAGAATAAGTCACCACTCGTACACCACTCCCGGCTTTTGTTTCGAGCAGTGATCGAAGTGGAAATCATCTTGTGCAAATACCTGCATAAATGGAAACCAGTCAGTAAATAATAATCAGACGACGTCGATTAAATGGAAACCGTAAGTCGCGTAGGTCCCTAACGGGCATTTAAACGGCTGCCGTTTGCGGCTGCGTTTGCAGTCGTAAACGAGCGTTTAAACGGCTGCAAACGCAGCCGCACACGGCTGCGTTTTCGCTGCCGTCTGCGGCGGCATTTGCAGCCGTAACCGGGCGTTTAAAGGGCTGCAAACGCAGCCCCAAACGGCTGCGAAATCGCTGCCCTTTGGGGCTGTGTTTGCAGCCGTTTAAACGCCGGTTTACGGCTGCAAACGCAGCCCCAAACGGCTGCCGGTTTAGACGTCGTTCAAACGCCGGTTACGGTTCGACTTCGACTAAAAAATTAAAAAAAAATATGTTTAAAAAAAATCCTGTTTAAAAAGAAATTTGGTTTAAACGGTCCTTGGAGTTTCAAAAATTGACACAAATGGTCCCTTTTTTGATATATTTACACTTTGGTCCCTGAAGTTTCAATTTTTTTACAAAAATGGTCCCCGATGTTTCAAAAATTGACACAAGTGGTCCCTAACGAGCGTCGAAACTAAGTTCGTCGTTAAAATATAAAACGACGAACTTAGTTTCGACGCTCGTTAGAGACCTACGGGCCTTACGGTTCGACTTCGACTAAATAATAAAAAAATATATATTTTAACGACGAACTTAGTTTCGACGCTCGAACGGACCTACGCGCTTTACGAGCGTCAAAACTAAGATCGTCGTTAAATTATACTTTTTTTATTATTTAGTCGAAGTCGATCCGTAAGGCGCGTAGGTCCGTAACGAGCGTCGAAACTAAGTTCGTCGTTAAAATATAAAACGACGAACTTAGTTTCGACGTTCGTTAGGGACCTACGCGCCTTACGGTTCGACTTCGACTAAATAATAAAAAAAATATATATATTTTAACGACGAACTTAGTTTCGACGCTCGTTAGGACCGTACGCGCCTTACGAGCGTCAAAACTATGATCGTCGTCGTTAAATTATATTTTTTTATTATTTAGTCGAAGTCGAACCGTAAGTCGCGTAGGTCCCTAACGGGCGTTTAAACGGCTGCAAACGCAGCCGCAAACGGCAGATATTTCGCTGCCGTTTGCGGCTGCGTTTGCAGTCGTAAACGGGCGTTTAAACGGCTGCGTTTTCGCTGCCGTCTGCGGCGGCATTTGCAGCCGTAACCGGGCGTTTAAACGGCTGCAAACGCAGCCCCAAACGGCTGCGAAATCGCTGCCCTTTGGGGCTGTGTTTGCAGCCGTTTAAACGCCGGTTTACGGCTGCAAACCCAGCCCCAAACGGCTGCCGGTTTAGACGTCGTTCAATTTTTTACAAAAACGGCTGACGGTTTGATATATTTACACTTTGTTCCCTAAAGTTTCTATTTTTTACAAAAATGGTCCCTGATGTTTCAAAAATTGACAAAAATCAACTAAATAATTAAAAAAAGAAATTTTCTTTTAAAAAAATCTGTTTAAAAAAAACTGTTTAATAACTAACGTACCTGAAGAGCGGATCCTCAATCAGCGTACTCCTCCCCTTGGATTGGTGGTGGTCCCAATGACGGATGTCCGCGATCAGATCCCAAAACCCTAATAGCGTGGGTTTATCAATCATTACGAGCCCCTGTTTACACGAATGTTTATTAAACGTTAAATTAATATTAAATCTTAAATGTTATATATTAAAAATAATAATAATAACAATACAAAATTTGTGTTAAACGTACCTTCGTATAAAGATCCGTAGCAATCTCAGCCTCCGTATACAAACCGCTATGCACCGCAAACTGTGCAAGTGACATTTCGCGCGCCTGGCCAGCCATGCGAAAAGAAACCTCGGGCGGGGGAGGGGGCTGCGCGGGGTCCACAACCTCATTTGGCCGACGAGGATGAAACTCGAACGACGACAGAAACTCGACTAGTATCTCCCTGTAGGTCGGCGTAAACGATAGCTCAAACAGACGATCCCACGGTGAATCAACGGGAACAAACCCCCGCACCCAATCTTCAACCTCAAGCTTCCGGAGGGTTTTCCACGAAACCGCAAAGTGTTCACCAATATGCATCTTCCGAAGCTTCTCGCAACGGAGCGCAGCCTCGGACTCCAGAGGAAACTCCAAATACGGGTGATTCTCTAGAGGATCTGGCGGTGGACGCGCCCGCCGTTTCCGCTGCGGCTGCTCCGGAATATCTACTTCGAAATCCATTTCCTCCATTTTTCTGTTTTAAAAAAAAAAACAATTTAAGTTTAAGTTTAAAAAAATATATATTTTCTGTTTAAAAATATATATTTTCTGTTTAAAAATATATATTTTCTGTTTACAAAGTGAAAGCATAAAGACAAGTGAAAGCATAAAAATATATATTTTCTGTTTAAAAATATATATTTTTCTGTTTTAAAAAAAAAAAAAAACAATTTAAGTTTATGTTTAAAAAATGGCCCCTGAGGTTTGATGTGTTTACAAAATTGGTCCCTGAGGTTTGATGAATTTACAAAAATGGTCCCTGGTGTTTCCAGGATTTAATAAAATGGTCCCTTGTGTTTCAGAAATTGACCAGGGACCATTTTATTAAATCCTGGAAACACCAGGGACCATTTTTGTAAATTCATCAAACCTCAGGAAACAATTTTGTAAACACATCAAACCTTAGGGACCATTTTTGTAAATTTATCATCCGTAAGGCGCGTACGGGCCTAACGGGCAACGACGGACTTAGTTTCGACGCTCGTTAGGCCCGTACGCGCCTTACGGACGACGTACACTAAATAATATTTTTTTTATTATTTAGTCGACGTCGTCCGTAAGGCGCGTACGGGCCTAACGAGCGTCGAAACTAAGCCCGTCCCGCTCGTTAGGCCCGTACGCGCCTTACGGACGACGTCGACTAAATAATATTTTTTTTATTATTTAGTCGACGTCATCCTTATGGCGCGTACGGGCCTAACGGGCAACGACGGGCTTAGTTTCGACGCTCGTTAGGCCCGTACGCGCCTTACGGACGACGTCGACTAAATAATAAAAAAAAACAATTTAAGTTTATGCTTAAAAAAATGGTCCCTGAGGTTTGATGTGTTTACAAAATTGGTCCCTGAGGTTTGATGAATTTACAAAAATGGTCCCTGGTGTTTCCAGGATTTAATAAAATGGTCCCTTGTGTTTCAGAAATTGACCAGGGACCATTTTTGTAAATCCTGGAAACACCAGGGACCATTTTTGTAAACTTATCAAACCTCAGGGACAATTTTGTAAACACATCAAACCTCAGGGACCATTTTTGTAAATTTATCATCCGTAAGGCGCGTACGGGCCTAACGGGCAACGATGGACTTAGTTTCGACGCTCGTTAGGCCCGTACGCGCCTTACGGACGACGTCGACTAAATAATATTTTTTTTATTATTTAGTCGACGTCGTTCGTAAGGCGCGTACGGGCCTAACGAGCGTCGAAACTAAGCCCGTCGTTAAAATTTTAACGACGGGCTTAGTTTCGACGCTCGTTAGCCCCGTACGCGCCTTACGGACGACGTCGACTTAATAATATTTTTTTTATTATTTAGTCGACGTCATCCGTAAGGCGCGTACGGGCCTAACGGGCAACGACGGGCTTAGTTTCGACGCACGTTAGGCCCGTACGCGCCTTACGGACGACGTCGACTAAATAATAAAAAAAAACAATTTAAGTTTATGTTTAAAAAAATGGTCCCTGAGGTTTGATGTGTTTACAAAATTGGTCCCTGAGGTTTGATGAATTTACAAAAATGGTCCCTGGTGTTTCCAGGATTTAATAAAATGGTCCCTTGTGTTTCAGAAAGTGACCAGGGACCATTTTTGTAAATCCTGGAAACACCAGGGACCATTTTTGTAAATTCATCAAACCTCAGGGGCCAATTTTGTAAACACATCAAACCTCAGGGACCATTTTTGTAAATTTATCATCCGTAAGGCGCGTACGGGCCTAACGGGCAACGACCGACTTAGTTTCGATGCTCGTTAGGCCCGTACGCGCCTTACGGACGACGTCGACTAAATAATAAAAAAAATATTATTTAGTCGACGTCGTCCGTAAGGCGCGTACGGGCCTCACGAGCGTCGAAACTAAGTCCGTCGTTGCCCGTTAGGCCCGTACGCGCCTTACGGATGATAAATTTACAAAAATGGTCCCTGAGGTTTGATGTGTTTACAAAATTGGTCCCTGAGGTTTGATAAGTTTACAAAAATGGTCCCTGGTGTTTCCAGGATTTACAAAAATGGTCCCTGGTGTTTCCAGGATTTAATAAAATGGTCCCTTGTGTTTCAGAAATTGACCAGGGACCATTTTATTAAATCCTGGAAACACCAGGGACCATTTTTGTAAATTCATCAAACCTCAGGAAACAATTTTGTAAACACATCAAACCTCAGGGACCATTTTTGTAAATTTATCATCCGTAAGGCGCGTACGGGCCTAACGGGCAACGACGGACTTAGTTTCGACGCTCGTTAGGCCCGTACGCGCCTTACGGACGACGTACACTAAATAATATTTTTTTTATTATTTAGTCGACGTCGTCCGTAAGGCGCGTACGGGCCTAACGAGCGTCGAAACTAAGTCCGTCGTTGCCCGTTAGGCCCGTACGCGCCATTAATATTTTTTTTATTATTTAGTCGACGTCGTCCGTAAGGCGCGTACGGGCCTAACGAGCAACGACGGACTTAGTTTCGACGCTCGTTAGGCCCGTACGCGCCTTACGGACGACGTCGACTAAATAATATTTTTTTTATTATTTAGTCGACGTCGTCCGTAAGGCGCGTACGGGCCTAACGAGCGTCGAAACTAAGTCCGTCGTTGCCCGTTTGGCCCGTACGCGCCTTACGGATTATAAATTTACAAAAATGGTCCCTGAGGTTTGATGTGTTTACAAAATTGGTCCCTGAGGTTTGATAAGTTTACAAAAAATGGTCCCTGAGGTTTGATAAATTTACAAAAATGGTCACTGTAAACCCTAATCAAACAAATCAAACAAATACCCCTAATTCACTGTAAACCCTAAGCAAACAAATCAAACAAACACCCCTAATTCACTGTAAACCCTAATTTACCTATGATACAGCCCTAATTTACGGATAAAATACCAAAAAAATCAAAATTACTTAAATAGGTTGAGTATATACCTCGTTTATACTTCGAATTCGCGTGTATACGGTCGGAAATACGTAGTCGCCTTCGTAGGGGTTCGTAGAGGTTTTGTATGTAATTTGGGGAAGAACATACGCTGCGTAGGGGTTTTCCTGATTTATATCAGAACCTATACGCATCGTAGAGATCAATACGCATCGTATGCCCAAGTCTGAAATTACGGTTTCGCCCTTCTATCAGTGCTATACGGGGCTTAGTATAAGGGCAAAAAGGTCATTGTCCACCTCTATATACGCTTCGTATTGATCTCTACGATACGTATATAAGAGGTCATCACAATGACCTTTATACCCTTCTGTTTAGCCTATACGAAGCATCTGTAGAAGGGCATAAAGGTCATCATGATGAAAATTATATACGCATCGTAGAGACCCATACGAAGCGTATATAAAGGTCCGAAAATGACCTTTTTGCCCTTATATTTAGCCTCGTATAGCCCTAAAAGAAGGGCAAAATCGTAATTTAACATATTTATATTTTCAAACTTCAATTTGGGGGGAAAATTGTCCGCCTTTAACCTACGATGCGTATTGATCAATACGCTGCCTTGTTTAGCCTCATTTTACCTTTTTACCCTTGTTCTGAGGCTAAAGGAAGCCAAAAGAGGGGCTTTATTGTCATTTGGATAACATACGATGCGTAGGGATCCCTACGCACCTTAGAAGACCTTTTTTTTTTTTTTTTTTTCTTGGTTTGTATTTAGAGAAACTAAAAATAATCCAAAAATTATGTTTATAAAAATTTGAATTATAAATTATAAATTATAAATTATAAATTATAAATTATAAATTATAAATTATAAATTATAAATTATAAATGAATTAAAAATGATATTATTTGAATTATAAAAATTAAAAATGATAAAAACTTTATAAATTAAAAAATTTCTACAATTTACAAAAATACAAGTTTCCGCTTAATCTTCGATAACATTTAAACTCGGTTCTCTGTCTTTGTCTCGGTCTGATTTAGGATGCATTAACTCGTAGTAGTGCTCTAACCGCGGTGTATACATTTCTTCCCACCGTTTCGCAGCTATTGATCGATGTGCCGACCACATCGGGTTCACTAAAGGCATGGGGTAGTCTCCTTCCAACTTAGCATGTATGAAGTGTCCCCCGTGAACATGTATAAGCGTTATCGCTTGAGGTCGTGGATCTAGTGGGGCATCCGTTAATGGGAAGATGGTAGAGCTCCATTCAATGCTTAGCACGTGGAGGACAATATTATACCTTTGCGCTATGAGAAGCCCTACCTGGGGCATTTCCATCCAGTGACTTTGATCGCACCCTTTCACTGAATGCCATTCGATACTCTTACGTATTCGTTTAAAGTCTCCTTCGTTATATGTTTCGAATACATGCTTCCAACGCGGTTTGTTATGGTCAATCTCCAGTAGTAAATCTCTTCGAATATTGGGCCATGCGTGTTCCGTAAAACCTAACCCGACAGCCACAGACCTGTACCCACAATGACCGTCTGGGGTCACATCTTGTATACGCGATATGTAAGAGCGAAACTCTGATGGAATTTGATTCTTAAACCTCTTAATGCATAACAAGTGCTCGTCCCCCTTTATTAATGGAAAAACCTTATCATCCCTCGTCTCCTTCTTTTTAGAACTTGTTGAACTGTTTGGTTGCATTTTAGGTTTTTCAGACTTCACAAACGAACCAGTTCCACGAGAGCCCTCTGACGGTACGTATGAGCTGTGTCGGGGTAAATCGTACCTATGCTTGGGGGAAGCGGTAATTACGTTGCTGTCCTCGCCACAGGAGCTGTATCTCGCAGCTTGGTCTAACCTCGCAGCTTCATCTAGCCTTTCTTGTACTTTCTTTGATGTAGGCCGACCGCGAGTGTTTTGCTGGACGATCGGTGGTTTCTTGGTTGACGATTTCGGGGTGAAAACCGCTTTTATCTTTGAAAGAATACTCTTTTGCTGAACGGGGGACTGCGCCTCTAAATGTTGCCGCACATTATTGAGCTCTGCTACAATATCGACCTCCTCGTCTACCAGTTTACAAGGGAGCAAGTCAAGCTTACGCCAGAATACATCTATCTCGTCGAGTTGTATTATACGCCCTGCACAGTTAAGTTAATACGGTGTGAGAAACAGCTAAATCGTACAAAATAACAAAAGGTTTGTGGTTTTAATATTTTTTACCTGTACGTGTGTAGTTTTCCAGCCTACAAGCACACGGCAATCCTTTGCTAAGCCACATATGGCAACCACATGATGCGTTAAGTTTCCGCAACACATCCATCTTCCTCAGTAGCTCTTTTTCCAGCAAATCAAGTGCTTCATGGGAAACCTTTCCACGTAGGTTGTCCAACATTCGGTGTCTGTGGTGGTTCATCGTTTTTTCGATGCTCTCAGTGAAACTTTTTTGTATTTCATCGTACTGAGTTTCAACTATATCAATGATGCATCTTGCTATTCGCTCCAATGAACTCCCGCGCGTAATGTATCTTTTTAAATTTGCGTGCTGGCTCTCAACTCTGTTGGTGGTGCGCTGACCAAAGTTGCGACACTTATCGGTCCACGCATAAACGAACATTTCTTTATAGTCTTTGAGCCAGTTTTCGTAGACGTAATCATAGACACCTGTAAAAATAAAATAATGAAATGTAAAAGCGTGTGTGAAATATAATAGATTGGGTGAGTCGTTTGTTGAAGGAACACTTACTTTCTCGGTTGGCAACCACGAGTCGGTTATACATTTTCTCCAAGTTGTACTTGTACATGGCCTCTGATGAAGATTCGCACAATGTCCGCCAGTACGACATAAATTTCCCTCAATCTTCTTTATCGAACCCTGACTTGCACTTTCTAGCTATATTTTGTTGGATGTGAAAGTGGCATAGAAGCCTTTTTGCGTTCGGGAATACTTTAGAACACGCGTTTATTAGGGCAAGCTCCCTATCCGTGACTATCACACGCGGCATCATACATTCATGCAATATTGACTTGATCCGCTCAAGCACCCACACGTAGTTACCCCTTCGTTCTTTACAAATAACGGCATGTGCGATACAAAAAGACTTCCCAGTCGACGTCATACCCACAACCTGGACAAATGGCATGTTGTAGAGGTTTGTTTTGTAGGTCGCGTCGATCAACATCACGTGCGGGAATGCACGCCACATAGTGATTGAATAAGGATGAACAAAGAAAATCTCTGTTACGACATCTGTTTTGGGATCTTGTCGGGTGTCGTAAATGAATCGGCGGTCATGCAGCAGGCTTTCCAGTGCCTGAATAGGATTCTTTCCGTCCATTATTGTCGCTCTAATTTTTTGTACCGCATTTTGCACGTCTTTCTGAACGTGCAGGCTGTCGGGGAACTGCTTTCTTAGGGTTTGAAATATGATACGTGGCTCCATGTTTTGAGCAGTTAGCTGCTCCACTAGCTTGTATTCGGCTTTAGTAAATCTTCGCACAAAAGCGTGGCCCAACAGACTCGTCGTAGGTTCGTGGTTATGGTTCGCACAGTCCACTTTTAACTCCCACGTGTCGTTCATCACGTCCCGGATGGCGAGTAATGAAAATGGGCAGCCGATTTTTTTGCTACCAGCTTTCCTAACTGTTGCTTTACTACGGTGTTCACCACTACGGTCGCACACAAGCCATACCATCCCAGTAGTACCGCCAATATTTTTTGATCGGCGGGTAACAATTACGTAACCATTATCCTTTCCTGTTTCTTGTACCCAATTCTTCAAATCAGTTAGAGACATGAAACGCTAAAAAAAGTTACGTTAATAATAATATAATCGAAACTTCAGGGACCATTTGTGTCAAAAAGACATTAATAATAATAATAACAATAATAATAATAATAATAATAATAATAATAATAATAATAATAATATAATCGAAACTCATACTTCAGGTACTAATATGGTTATTATTGAAACTATTTTAACAGAATGATTTAACAAGGTTAACTTTCATATAAAGATTTCATCTTTAAACACTAACTCAGTTAGCATACTTAACTGAACAGTATAGGGACCATTTGTGTCAATTTTTGAAACTTCAAAGACTATTTTTGTCAATTTTCGAAACTTCAGAGACCATTTTTGTCAATTTTCGAAAGTTCAGGGACCATTTTTGTCAATTTTCAAAAGTTCAGGGACCATTTTTGCAATTTTCGAAAGTTCAGGGACCATTTTTGTCAATTTTCAAAAGTTCAGGGACCATTTTTGCAATTTTCGAAAGTTCAGGGACCATTTTTGTCAATTTTCGAAAGTTCAGGGACCATTTTTGTCAATTCTCGAAAGTTCAGGGACCATTTTTGTCAATTTTCGAAACTTCAGGGACCATTTTTGTCAATTTTCAAAACTTTAGGGACTGTTTTGTCAATTTTTTAAAACTTCAGGGACTATTTTCGTAAAATTTGAAACTTCAGGGACTTTATATTGTTTTTGGCACTTAACTGGACTAACTGAGTTCTCTAACTCAGTTAGTGGTCCCTTGTATTAAATGCTAACCTAGTTAGGATATAACTATGATTTAACTAACTAAGTTAGGTTTAAACTAACCATTTTGTTAATTAGACTAACTAGATTATTATTATAAAAAGAATACAATTTTTAATAATAATAATAATTATAATTATAATATTTTTAACAACAACAACAATAATAATAATAATAATAATAATAATAACAATAATAATAATAATAATAATAATAATAATAATTACAATTATAATTATAATTAAAGTATTTAACAATAATAACAATAACAATAATTATTATAATTATATTATTTTTAACAATAATAATAATAATAATAATAATAATAATAATAATTATAATTATAATTATAATAATAATAACAATAATTATTTTAATGTGATACCTCATTTACTTGAAATGGATTGCCCGGGGTAGATGGTTCATAAAGTGATGTGTTACGGGACTCATAACCATATCCACCATGTTCTTCGTATCCACCGTATCCAACTTCATCCCTAGATCTATCGTATACACTGTAACCACCTTCACCCCCGTATCCACTGTAACCACCGTCACCCCCATATCTATCGTATCCACCGTAGCCCCCATATCCACTGTAACCACCTTCACCCCCGTATCCACCATCACCACCGTATCCACTGTAACTTCCGTATCCACCTTCATCCCCGTATACCCCATAACCCGGATACGATTGCTGCGACGGGTAATATGGTTCATCAACAGGTGCATTCTCAACACCGTATCCACTTTGTTGCACGTACGGAGATTCATACCCGTATCCGTAATCTGGACACACTTGATGCGCCGGGTAATTTGGTTCATCAACAGGTGGAGTGGGAGTCTTGTTCAAGTCTGGCAACTGTGTTTCTTGATTAACAGGGACTCCAGACACAACCTCCTCCTCCTCATTGGCAGCATTTGATCCCCATGTGTCGTTAGAATAACGATTACCGAAATAATTATCCTTCCAAAATGATGACATTTTAACAAGGTTGAACCAAAAACTAACAATTTACTGAAGAAGAAGATGAAAAGGAAAGCAAAGTATATGTCGGGTGATGGGTAACAGATATGAATGGAGGGATAAATAGACTTTCATCTGGCATGTCAATACGCAGCGTATTGATCCCTACTCACCGTATTACTTTATTCACGTGCCCTGGACAACATCGTATCAGGTCAAATCAGTCTATCAATACGATGCGTATTGATCAATACGCACCCTATGTAAGACTGATTTGACATGGTACTAGGTTTGACTGTCTGGTCGTCCACCTACCACTTATATACGCTGCGTATTGACCAATACGCAGCGTATTCAGGTAACCCTATACGCTGCGTATTGACCAATACGCAGCGTATGCAAACCCTAATTGTGCAGATAGCCTGACTTGGTGTGCAGATAGTGAGAGCCTTTTATTTTTATGATAGAATGTAACGCGCGTTCAATGCGAATTGTAAGATCAGACTGCTATACATATCATTTTATTTCTATAGCAGCCCAAAAATATGCGAGTCACGTTTGATGATTTTTTTCTAGAAATGGTGGGCTTACAAACCTCTACTTGGTTATTAGGATTTATTTATAAATCATTTCGGCTTATGGGTAGTCCGCTGGATCGACAAGCAGACTTGGACTTTCCGAATTGAATCACTCATCATGGCAAGTCAATTTGACCCATTTCGCCGGAAAAGTTGGAGTGGTCAGAAAAGTCACAACCATTTATACGTGTCCTGATCTAAGCAAGAGTAAAACGTGCATTGCCAAATCTGGGTGGCCAAAATACCGTGGGAACCCTATCCGCCATCGTTGGAGATGGTGGTTGGACTTCTTAACATCGGCATCCCCCACCTTTTAGCACTGGAACTAACTCCAGACTTCATCACGCTTGTCGTGATAGCAGATTGGCCAAGTCCGCTTGCCATGGAAATGAATTGATGTCGGAAAAGTTATGTTTGTGGTCATCCATAACCCAAATCGATTTAAAAAAAAATACCATAAACCTAAACTAATCTCAAAACTCCACATACGTACCTATAGCATAAAATACATGTGTCGCATCCCAATGGTTACGTATGCTTCACACGCATCATCACCACGAAATAGAAAATAAGAGTCGTTAACATGTGTTTGTTAATGGTGTGCTACAATCAAGTTCACTGAACAATATTGTCACACCCTCATCATTTTAGTTTGCCACCTCGTTGTCTGAATCAAGAAACTTCTTCATGTAATACTCGAATTTGCTCACGACGCTCTTGGGCAACGACAAAAGCACTCGAACCGCACTAGAATCACCTACGACGGGCAAAAACAAACAATAGATGTCACTAGTAAGAGGGCCCATATACAAAGGCAATCCTTCTCCAAAATCCAAGTCCTCTAACCCAAGTTTAGACCATTGTGATATAACTAAACTTGTAGCCAGATCAGTTTTCACACTTTTGTCATTCAACAACTCTAAGATCCCACTTACGCGATCATCGGTGAGGCTTGACTTAGCTTCTTGAACCAGTGTGACAACATGGTACAAATCACCCTTAACCAACTCTTTTACACTAGTCTTCGCACACGCCAACACAAACCCGTTGGCATAATACCCTTCCGGAATTTTAGGAATCACTTTATTTCGAATGTTCATGGAAAACAGGAGCTTCACCTCAAGTGATGGTGCTAGATTGAGTGATCTAGCCCATGAACACCATGTGTGAGATGCTAAGACCTCAAACGTGGTGCATTTCATTGATGGCACACATTGACTTTTGAGTGAAAGGATATCAGAGCTAGTGTAGGTCAATGACACAGGAACTAGTTGCTGAGATGGTAAATAGTGGTTAAGGGAGATAGCTTGGTTAGTGGCATTTTTGGTATATGCAGGATGAACTGATGGTAAGTGTGAAGAGGGTGAATGTGGCTTGAACACGTGGCGAGAATGGAATGGGGTTATGGGCACACTGTCAGTTGGTTTGGTGGTGAGATGAGCCCAAGCATGGAGGAACTGTGATGTACCAATGCCGTCACAAAAACAATGGTTAATGGCTGTACACAAGATCATTCCTCCACAACGAAGTTTTGTCACCTGTGATGATTAAAGAATAAGAATATTGATTAGTGGATTATCGAAAGGTAATTTAGATATATTTACATGGTTCCTTAGAACATTATGCATAACTAAAGAACTAAGTTTAAAAGTTTTAATATCACCAAGTTTAAAAATTAAAATTTAGCTAGCATGCTCAAGTTAAAGTAAAATTTCAGATTAATAATAATTAAAATAATAATAATAATATTAATATTAATATTAATAATATACTTTTTGTAAATTATATTACGTGTTGTTTTTGAACGTCAAAAGTTACTACCATCCTACTTTAAACCAAATATTTAAATAACCCTTATTGTGTTAAACTTTCTACATACTCACTAGAAAAAATAATCTTATATATCAATCTTCTATACTATATAATAAAAGAAACCTGTTTTGAGACACTTGTCATTCTCTCATTTAATTGATTAAAATTATTAATAATACTAAAAATAATAATATTTAATCAAAATTAATACAAATTCTTATTATTAATAATATTTAATCAAATCTAAAATCTTTCAATAATTATCATTTAGTTTAATATCTTCTAATTAATCTTTACTATATAATAAAAGAAACCACTTTAGGGACACTTGTCATCATATAAGACAATCTCTTATAGATAATTATTATTTTAGTTTAATCTCTTCTAATTAATTATAGATAACTCTCCTACTAAATATTATTTAGTTTAATATCTTATATTATAGATAACTCATCTGCTAAATATTATTAGTTTAATATCTTATGGATAATTATTATTTAGTTTAATCTCCTTCTCATTTATAATATTATTTATTTGAATTAATTATATTTGAACGTTTTGTTTAGTTTGGTATCAAATAGATTTTACGAAACTTAAAATAAAATTAACTAATATTATTTATCATTTATACATTTACGGAGTTTTAAATAAAGGGTTAAATTTATTGAGACTTCATTAACAAATTTTGCAACAACATGATAATCTATTTTTATCACGAAAACCAAAATTTGTATTAATATATTAAATATTTTTTATTCTCACTATACAAAATTACATTTACTCGATTATTTATTTGAATTAATTATATTTGAACGTTTTGTTTAGTTTGGTATCAAATAGATTTTACGAAACTTAAAATAAAATTAACTAATATTATTTATCATTTATGCATTTACGGAGTTTTAAATAAAGGGTTAAATTTATTGAGACTTCGTTAACAAATTTTGCAACAACATGATAATCTATTTTTATCACGAAAACCAAAATTTGTATTAATATATTAAATATTTTTTATTCTCACTATACAAAATTACATTTACTCGACCCATGTAATACATGTGGTTTTTTAAGATATAACTTTTTTATTATTTGATATACAAAATTAGATTTATTCAATTCGTACAATACACGGGGTTTTTTAACGATATATATTTTCTTATTATTTAGGATAGAAAATTACATATATTCAAACAGTGTAATGCGCATATTTTTAAAGATGTAATTTTTTTATTTGGTATATAAAATTTCATTTATACAACCCATGTAATACACGTGGTTTTAAAGATATAAATTTTTTATTTGTTATATAAAATTACATTTATTCAACCCGTACAATATGGCTCTCATAGATATAAATTTTTATTAATTAATATATAAAATTATATTTATTTAACCCGTGCAATAAATGAGGTTTTTAAAGATATATTGTTTTATTATTAGTATATAAAATTTATTTATTCAACCCGTGTAATATTTATTTATTCAACCCGTGTAATAAATAAATTTATTTATAACATAGTATATATACTATGTTATAACCTCGTGTATTACACGGGTTGAATAAATAAATTTTATATACTAAATAATAAAACAATATATCTTTAAAAACCTCATTTATTGCACGGGTTAAATAAATATAATTTTATATATTAAATAATAAAAAGTTACATCTATGAGAGCCATATTGTACGGATTGAATAAATGTAGTTTTATATACCAAATAAAAAAGTTATATCTTTAAAACCACGTGTATTACACGGATTGAGTAAATGTAATATTGTTTACCAAATAATAAAAAAAATTTACATCTTTATAAATATGGGCATTACATGGTTTGAATAAGTGTAATTTTCTGTACTAAATAATAAAAAAATATATATCCTTAAAAAACCCGTGTATTGTATGAATTCAATAAATCTAATTTTATATATCAAATAATAAAAAGTTATATCTTAAAAAACCTCATGTATTACATGGGTCGAGTAAATGTAATTTTGTATAGTGAAAATAAAAATATTTAATATATTAATATAAAGTTTGGTTTTCGTGATAAAAATAGATTATTCTGTTGTTGCAAAATTTGTTAACGAATTCTCAATAAATTTAACTCTTTATTTAAAACTCCGTAAATATATAAATGATAAATAATATTAGTTATTTTTATTTTAAGTTTCGTAAAATATATTTGATACCAAACTAAACAAAACGTTCAAATATGATTAATTCAAATAAATAATATTATAAATGAGAAGGAGATTAAACTCAATAATAATTATCTATAAGATATTAAACTAATAATATTTAGTAGAAGGGTTATATATAATATAAGATATTAAACTAAATAATATTAAACTAAAATAATAATTATATATAAGAGATTAAACTAAAATAATAATTATTTATAAGAGATGGCCTAATATGATAAAAGTGTCCCAAAAGTGGTTTCTTTTATTATATAGTAATATATAACGCGAGGTTCATTGGGGAACACTAAAAAAGTGGGAAACCGGAGAACACTCTTAACAGTTTAACTTAACATGTTAAAAATCAATTTTTTTTAAATTTTTTTCGGCACTTTTCTTTATATATACTTTTAGAAGCATTTTTAATAAAAAATAAAAAACTAAAAATATAAAAAAAACAGTTAAAAAAGGCTTAATTTTTTTTTTACGAAAACGATTTTTTGATTGGAATAGTTTCTACCCATTTTTATAAGGAAAAGCACTGAAAAAAAAATTAAAAAAAATTAACATGTTAAGTTAATTTTATAAGATATATATTTTTTTAAATTGTTTTTTAATCATTTTTATATTTTTTTATTTTTTATTAAAAATGTTTCTACATGTATTTATAAGTAAAAGCGCCGAAATTATTTTAGAAAAAGTTGATTTTTAACATGTTAAGTTGAATTTTTAAAAGTATTCTCAGGTTCTCACTTTTTTAGTGTTCCGCAATGAATTCTCCCATATATATATAAGAGTGAGGTTACAATACAAGAGGATTTTGGCGTACAAAGTGTACGCGAAATTCACATCCATTGATTCACTAAGATCAATGACTTGAAATAAAACAATGATAATTACGTAATTTAAAAAGTCTTACAATTGAAAAAACAAATAGAAAATGGGTATTATAGTATTTTCTTCCATGAACTACCCCCTGATTTTAAAACGACTATAACTTTTCATACGATAATATTAAAAAAATATTGTATTAACGAAAATTTCACTCTTTAATTCAAGTATGCTATTGTTATAGTTTTCTTAATTTTTATTTTTTTTATTTTACAAACTATAAAGTTACGTGATTATGTTCTAGTACGTAATTACGTACTGAAACATAATGAATACCTAAATCATGTACCATATGTGCAAGCAACAACAAATTCTCAATGCAACACTGCATCTATAATCACGTACCAGGTGATCAATGAATACCTAAATCACGTACCAGATACTCAAATGTATACCTAAATCTAGAATCATATACTATGTGTGCAAAAACAGTAACAAATACTCAATGTAATAATCACGTACCATATATGCAAAGCAATAACAAATGCTTAATGTAAAATAATCATGCATCATGTGTGTAAGTATCAACAAATGCTCAATGTAGCACATCTATAATCATATAACGACTTATGTTACTTATCTAATCACGTAATAGCATATAAATAATTAAGTTCTCATTATATTGAATGTATAATCACGTAATAAGCATAACTTTAGTAAAAAAATAAACATTATACAATAAAAAAACACTATAATAACGTAATTACGTACTAATGCATAATCACATGACATTACACTTGTTAAATATGGTACGTGATTATAGATGTAGGGTCACACTGAGCATTTGTTACGCCTTGCACATATGGTACGTAATTACATGCTGGAACATAATTACATAACGTTACACAAATCACGTAACTTTGTAGCTTGTAAAATCAATTTTTGAAAATTAAGAAAACTATAGAAACAGTCTTCTCAAATTAAAGAGAATGAAATGATCGTCAACGGTGTAATGTTTTTTTTAAAATAACATCGTATGAAAAAGTTACAGTTGTTTGAAAATCGGGGGTGAAGTAGGTTCATGTGAGAAAAGCCCATAATACCCGTCCCCTTTAAATTAAAAAGGATACTTATCAAGCTCATATCGTCTCCTACAGTCTAGGGATGAGCTCGGTACCAACCGGTACTGAAAATACCAATACCGGTAATCCTTAAAAGTGGGTACCGATACCGAAAATACCCGGTATGGTACGGTACGGTACCAGTACGGTACCAGTATGTGAATGTAAAAACCGGGAAATACCGATGCCTAACCGGTACCGAAAATGTCACAAGTCAGTACCCAATCGACACCGAAAAATATATCGGTTCAGAGAATTCGATACCGGTACCGGTATACAGTATCTGTATATCACACAACTAAAAAAAAGGAAAAAAAAAAAAAAAACACTTACTTGAACAACCAGAGGGGGAGTATCTACAAAAGTTGGAACATCAACCCTAAAAAGCAGCTTCCTCCATGACTTATTTGGTTTCATGGAAACCTCAAGAAACTCTTGAGCACTCATATCCATAGATGCTTCTGCAAAAACAGCACCTTCACCATTACAGTCAATCTGAAGCCTATCATCATCATCATGTTCATGAGATGATTGTAGGGTTTTCAGTCTCCCTGCTAATGGGTAGTAATGAACAAGAACCTTAGAGAGAGAATGTTTGAGGAGATTGATGGGTACAGACTTTTGAAAAAGATAAAGATATTTGATTGAGAATCTAAGGAACTTTTGGTCATCAAGATTGGAGAGATAAAGCATGTGATTTGGGGTGGGGATGCTGGGTTTGATCAAGCTTGGTTGCTTCTGTTCATAGCAACAATCTGGAAGCTCTTCATCCCAAGATCTTTGCATACTTCCTGCTTCAAATGTTACTCACTCTCACACACACAAATGAAGAGTTGAGAGTGAGAAAGAGAGATTTGATGGCAAGAGAGTTTTGTAAAGAATTTGGAATTGGTTAGAGATGTGATCTAGAGCAAATATACATGGGATGATGTATAACACACTAAGACTATAACCACTGAGATGATGCTTTCAGCTTATTAGTTATTTATATATTTTTTTAGCACCACTTTATTCTATTTCTTATTCTACACCGCTATCTACCCCGGAACTGAGTAGGGAGTCGAATCCTTAACCTCTTAAAAGAAATCATTTTACACACCTAGAATACTACTACTAGGCCGCCAATGAGTTTGTGGTGGAGTGGTAAGGGAGAGACTTGGGTTTTCAAGAGATCACAAGTTCAATTCCTGCTTCTCCCTATTAGTTTTCATCGGCACCTGGTGATGATGGGAGACTAGACGAGCAGGCGACGATCGTTAGTTCGATCCTTGAACTGAATGGGTTTTATCAGACCCCACTGTCGTGCCTTTGAGCGAGTGTTCACGGGCTTCTGCCCTAGGTGAGGTTTTCCCCAGTTCAGAGACGGGTGAATTTCGTCAGTAGCTCATTTGATTGATTCATTGGCCGTTAAAAAAAAGACTATTAATAGGCCAAAAACCAATGGTAATTATTTATATTTCAACTGGTGATATTGGTTTGTTTTTATTAATAACACTCTAATCTAAGGTGTATACTTATAAAAATTAACTAATACTATAGTTGGCTTAAGTTTTATTTTTAGCTTTTTTAAATACTTAGATATTTTGTGTTATTAGGTACCAAGTACCAACCCAACCTTAGGTCGAGTTTGGGTGGTCTTAATTAGTTAATTTTGCCACTTCCTGAACGGCTCCACATGCCGACTCAACTCTAATAATTTAATATACGTTTTTAAGATTAGTTGTAGTGGATTAGATCCCACTATTGATTTAAATATCTTTAAATTTTAACCTTATATAGTATATAACATTGATTTAATTATCTTTAAATTTTAACCTTATATAGTATATAAAAGTATACATACAGGGATGAGATTCCTACCCATGAGTAAAGGGGTGGCATGATATTTTATTATATGTACCGACAATCAAGTAATCGTTGATAATATAATTATTATGAGCAATTAGGAGTTTAGTAGATTTATCGTTTGGAAATTTTGTGTTACTCGCTAACACTGCCACACAGTGGCGTGGTAAGAGGGCTTGTGCAAGAATTGTGATATGTTAATTACTTTTGAATTTTGATCAAATAAGT